>NC_038243.2:324523-624523 GCF_000004515.6 Glycine max | reverse complement strand
TATATATGAGATAAATATGTATGTCTAAGATCTAACTTATCTTGTGATCACTTTTAGTAAAAAATTATTATTTATTTAATTATTATATTTATTCTTTTATTAAATTATTAAATTGATAAGTCCTTGATTAAAATTAGATATTTGTTATCATGATAATGAGAAATAAGTCATTTATAATTTTAATCTAAATTATTTTTTATTATAGGATTATTGTGAACAAGACATCGATAATTTAGATAGATCAATATATATGTAATGATTTTTATTGGATAAAGATTAATAAATCTTATTTATTAAATTGCATATACAAATGATGTACATGTGGATGTCTTCATTGAATTGACTCAATTGAGATTTTCTAATGGTTAAATTTATCATAGACGTCAATAGAAAATTTTCAAAAAGAGATTTAATAGTTTTCTTTTACTTGAGACTGTCATAGTAATTAACAAGTTATTTGTTATGTTTTGATTCTAGACACCTAATGCTTTAAAGCACTTGTTGAATGTACATTGGATATCATTAAACACTAATAGAATTAATGATTAATCAAGAAAAAATCCATCAACTCTTGGTAATGAGTTTGAGCTTTATGAACAAAATTTTATACTGACTAGGAAAATTAGATGAAAGAAGAAATGAATTTTTTAAGACATTATAAGTTAACTAAAAAAAAAATAAAAGTTTACCAGTGATATCATACTCTAGAGCCGGTCAACCCAAAACACTAAAAATGAAAGGAATTATTATACTATTTTTCTAATGGTTGTTGAAAGTAACATTACTTCATGTTATGCGAACATTAACGAGTGATCTAATATCTGTTAAGAAAATTATTTTAATATTTGATGATCAATTAAATTAGAGAATTTAATATGATCAAATAATTAATTAATTTCCTAGGTGAAATATTATTATATTTTTTGCTAGTACCGAAAATATAAATAATATAAATATTTGGTGAAAAAAAAAACAAACTGGGGTTTCATGTTTGGAATTTGGTTTGAAAAATTGTTACTTACAAGTTGAATTTAATCAATTATTATTTCAAATTTCAAATTGATAAATAATTTGCATAAAAAAATAACAATAAATAAGATTTTAAAATGACTTAAAAATAAAATAGCTATTTCAATTTTAACACAAATCTATTATTTTCGGCGTGCTACAAATGCAGCCTTAGGTTGTATATTGGAAGGGACCGATTATCACTTCTCATTCCCTCGTAACACTACTTATTGTTCTACCTTTAAATTTGTTAACAAATAGATTTATAACGTAAAAAAATAATTTTTGTAATACATACGTACTTTCAAAATTATATGTAAGTTGATTAATTTGTAATTAATTGATATGGTATGCAAATACTTATACTAAAAGTGTATTTAAATTAAACTTTTAAAACTAGATAACAAAAATATAATTTCTTTAATTTTAAGATGTGTGTAAATAAGAAATAAATGAAAAATAAAATAATATATATATATATATATATATATCAATTATTAGCTTTCTCATGTACCGACAACACAAGTCTTATCATAATAATATCACCCCAGGATTATTTTTTTAGATTTTTTTAATGTGTCTCAACTGAAAATAGTTAACATCTTGAAATTTGAATCATAGCTTTCTGAAAAGGTAAGCATTGAATTTTGTTGTGTTACTCAACTGAAAATAATTGCATATACGTATAGTGATTTGAAGATGGTTTCGTTAGGTTCACATCACCCTTAACTTAAAAGGCATCAAACATATTTTAATATTAAAATTTTTTATATTTTTAGATAAACATTATTTCTAATAAAAATGTTATTTTTATATTTTGTCAATTGTACAATTGCAGAAAATGATTATTACTTCAGAAGTTTTCTTCTGCTTTATATTTTTTAATTATAAAATCTAGAACTTATTAATCTTTTAAGAGATATCTCCACCAAATAAATTAAAAAGAGAGCGTTATAAGTTTTAATCAACAAGTCATTGGTCCTTAAATAGAACATTTGTATGTGAAACTTTTCCTTTAGAAATTTATACGAGTTGACATGATCACTGTTACATTGGCAAATGCAATCTAGACTCTTACAAATAATATAATTGTCAAATCAAATTTATTCTAGTTTTGATTTTTCTAATTTAAATCATTCAATACTCTATTTTTAAAATATTCAACTTAATTCTTTAAGTTTTGAAAAAAACACAATTGGCTTGCCATGACTCTAATTCATGCGACATCTTTTATACACACATCAGTGTCTGCATCGATCTGCCCTTGAAAGAAAGAGAAGTATACTGTTTTGTCGTCACTTTTGTCTGTGACTGTTACATTCGTGGAGTAGATCGAGATAATGAGGCAAGCAGATCCTAATCCCACGTATTTTAGAAAAATATAAAGTTGATTTGATGATTTTAAAAAAATTAAGAGAAAAGAGAGTAAAAAGAGAGAAAACAATATATTAAAGTGAGTTTCTGCGGTGTCCTAAATAATTTAGAGGTTTTGATATCATTAAATTTTTAACTAATAAATTATATGTTATATTCTTATTAATTATTATTGTTTTTTAAATTAATTCTTGATTATTATTTTTAAAAATTTTAAAATTGTAACTTTTTAAAATTAAAAAATATGATTAAAAATAACTTTAGAATTATGAATCTAAAATATTTTTAATTACTTTCAATACTTTTTAAAAAAAATCTTTTACTCTCAAATTATTGGAGATACCATAAAAACTCTCTATATTTAAACAAAAAAAAGCCGTTTTCAATATAAATGTACAATTTAAAAATAGGAAATAGACTGAAAACAATGATTCAATTTTGTAATTAAAAAGTGACAACAAAAAATGAAAATAAAAAATAAAAGTGTAAGTAAAAAACTCCCTAAGTTTTATAAATTTCTAATTAAAAAAAAACTGAAATAACACATGAAAAACTAAAAACTTAAAAAAAGGGTTTTTTTAAGAAGAATTGATTCTTTTATTAGAAAATCATCTTGTGCCAACACATTATATATATATATATATAACCATGCCAGTTACCTAGGATGTCATGTAAACCTATGTACAAACACATTTTAAATAGTAATGGTAACAAGCACGTTTCTTTATTACTTTATTGTCTTTGATTTGAGGTTACAACCTAGCTGACATTTATAATATTGATACAGCTAATATTTTGCAATGTGTAATTATTAATAATGATAATTAGTTTTAGTTATTTCGTCTAAATAGTAGTATAATAAAACTTTAAATAAGAACTAATAAGAAAACTAAAACAAATGCATGAACAATAATCAAGAGAATTCAAATTAGATTTCACTACAAATACTCATAAGTCATAACAATAGTAGGGTAATGGGAACTAGAAGAAGAATCTGATAGCCAGCAACTTTGTTTAGCAGCAGTAGAGCATCTCATTATGATAGATGGAAAGCAAAGGGAGAAAATTATGCTTTTACGTTCTGTTTAGGGATTCCATCAATCATACTGCTAAAAAATTACTGGGTCGGCTAATCATTGTGCTCCAATAATCTTCTGATAAAAAAAATGTACTTTAATAAACTCAACTAGTCAATTTTTAATTTATGCATCCCATTTTTTTCTTCTTCGTGTCTTCCACCGCCCAATTTTTTTTCTTTTTAATTGTGTTCTGTGACATATATACCAAATCCGAGTGTAAGCCATGTACTTTTTTACGTGTCCTTATTCAGTTCTTGAAGACCTTTGCTATAACAAGGGTGATAATATTACAATAGGTTCGGGAGAAGTAGAAATGAGTTAGTCCAACTTGGTCTAATATCACTTATTAAGAATTGATTTAATTTGGAGTTCAATTTATTTAAATTTGATATGATATTTTTTTAGAACTTGATTCTAATTCTATTCAAGTATATGAACGACTCAATTCCTTTTATAAAAAATGAATGATTCAATTAAGATCTTATATGCGGATGACAATGTGATAATTCACTTATCATATATTATATGTTAATTTTATCATTTAAGTCATATCAGACTTATAAGATTGACTTGAAGTTGGAGAGAAAGAAAGGAGAGGTTATGGATCAAATTTTTCCCACTGATATTATAATAAAACTAACAAACTAATTTAAGTCACATGGTATATGTAATTTTGGACTAAAATAGTAATGGATTGCTGTTTCAAGACATTTTTAATTTTATTAACTTTGAATTAAAATAACAACAGATGACAATTTTAAGAACTAAATTTGTCATTTACTTCTTTCTTATTTTAAAATTTTGATCTGACTTAAACATATATGTATAAAAATATTCATTGATTACAACAAATTTGATGAACATGGAAAATTAAATCACCAGCCCGAGCTATGATGAGTTCAGATTTTTTTTCTCCCCTGAAGTGAATCTAACTGACTCGTAAACACCTTTACTTATGTAAAACCTTACTTTATATAATAATTTAAGTATATTAAATAGTTAAAAAATCCTAAAAAAGTAAAAAAAAAACTTACATTTAAGTATATAGGCTAACTGTTTTAAACTTTTTAAATAGGTCAATAAATATATCATTTCAAAATATTAGAATAAAAATGTAATATACTATTATTATTATCTTCTGCTTAAATAAACTTACTTGTTATGCATAAAATATGTTTGAATTAATTTTTAGTAAAAAAATGTTTGAATCACTTTAAAAATGAATACTAGTATATGCATTCATATTGTAAAGATTTTTTTTTATATTATCATTTAATTAAAATATTTTTTTAGAGAAGATCATTTGGTGTTATATATATATATATATTAAGTTTGTTATTTTTTTAAATAATTATCTTATAGTTTGTATTAAGATGATTTTTGATTGATTGACACTATTATACTCTAACTTTAAAGCCAAACCTTAGCTTAATAGACTTTTAACAAAATCTTCTTGAGGTCTAATAAGAGACAGGCCTCAGACATTTCACAAGGACAAGTGCCGTATTTATTCTATTGATCACCTTGTCTTTCTATATATGTTTGTTTGGATACTATTGTTAATTATTCGCTCACTGTTCTTTCACTATTCAGTGTCATGCTCCTGCGCTGTTTTCATCATTTAGAATGTATGCTTTAGAGAAGTAATATATTAAAATTATTCTTCTATTGCTGAAGTTGACGTAATTTATTAGTGCCAAAGTATACTAAAGAAATTAATCTTTTTGAACGTTCAGAGCACCGGAAAGAGTCAATTTATTCCCTTCCTTTTTAGAATCATTCTCAATTAAAACATGTGTCTAATACCATGAGATAATTAAAATTTAAAAGGTACAAGTGTTCTTGCAGTAAAAGTCGGTGGCAAACCTATTAGGTTGACCTATTTGATTTGGCTTCGCTTTTGTTAAAATCAATTCAAATTTTCTACGTTGAAGACAAATAGTATGTTTGGAAAATTAGAATTGAAAAAGTTGAAATAACTATTTGCTGTTTTAGCCTCCAAACGTAGTTTTGAAATTGATTTTAATATAATTGAAAGTTAATCCAAATACGCACAAAGTAACTTAGTTATTTCCAGTTTTTCATGATATTATCGTGATTTTAGGTCCTCACTGTTAATCTAAAGTCTAAACATACTATGAATTATTTATATCAGATCTTAAATTTAAATCTATATTGTACAAAACAAAAAAAGGTGGCAAGCATCTAGGAGTTCCTGTTAATGTGTTGCTTTTGTGAGAAAAAGTGGAGGCTTAGAATGCTTGTGTTAGAAGAAACGGGTAGTACAAAACAAGATTCGATATTAATTGTTGCACATGCCCTATTTAATACAACCAGGCCCTTTTTCTTTATTTGTTGAGCCATCAGTGGACACTGTAATTGTCAGAGTTTTGTTTTTTCCCAGCTTATGGAGAAATCATAACAAGTGCATGAAAGAATGCTATGTTAGCAATTCTTTGTCCTGTCCTGAGTCCAGATTGGTTTTGGTATGTGTCATTTTCAGTCAAAAATACTATTAATTTCCTCTTCTTATTCTTCTCTCGAGAGAGTGGGGAATTGAATTTTTACTAGTATAAGGAAAGAAATATCAATATACATTCTCCCTTGGGATACAAGTCCCAAAACAGGAAAGTAGGGTTGCTTCTTGAATTGCTTACCTAAACTTATCTTTAAGCCACATATGATACCTTGCTACATAACCACATGATATCGATTAGAATATTCTAGATAGCAGAACTATAGTGAAACTGAACAATGTTGAATTCATGAATCACTGCATACATGATTTTTTCATTGGATATAGGATTGATGTTTATAATAGTGATGGAACCAAAAGTTGATTTGATTCACAATAGTATCTGAGCTATCCTAGAAATAAATACTTACTTTGCTTACACACTTGCACACTAAGAAGGGAACAATCAAATTGTACGCAAGTTTTGACAATTGCCATTTACACTTCCATAAACATAAAAGGAGAAAATCAACAAACTTATGCTTCAACTTTGATGAGTCCAATGAAGAATTGGTTCTGATATATGTAACTTAGCATGATGTCAAGGGTTTAATTCCTGATCATGATCATGTGTATGAAAAAAAATAATTATTTGAAGAGATAAAATTCACTTTATTAGTCTCTATATCTCAGAAGAAATTAGTCTCTAACTATCCATTAGGGGATATCTCTATGAAAAAAAATGGCCATATTGGTCTTATCAGTATTACTGAAGTAAATAATAGGAATGTAAAGGAAAATGAAAACAGAGATAATACTCTTTGTATGTATGGCAATGAAACAAAAACTATGAAAGTATCCCCTCCTATAGTCCTATGAAACCCCACTTCATCTTCCTTCTATTCATAGCAACCCCTCAAGAAAGGAAGTTTGCATACTTCAAATTAAAGAAAGCTAGCTTCTCTCACTTAAGAAACAATTAAAAAAATATTTCGTCTTTTGGTGGCATCCTGATTTCTTGCCATTTTTAGCGCATATTCTCACGTGGAATCCTGTGAACCAAATGACAACCCTCGCGTAGGCCATGCAGTAGACACAAGTCAAACTTTAACGCATTGAAGATACTGCCTTAAAGTCTTATTACCAGTTTTTGTCCATAGCTCTGAAATTGACCTATGAACCATTTCATCGATTGGTCTATTTGGACCCGAAAATATTTTTATCAGTAAATTATCTGTGTCCATCAATCTTCTTTTTTGATGTTCAACTGTTATGTGTGACGCACATATTTTAGTGTTGGTGAAGCCGATAACTATGGTCCTTCTAGAGCATGCAAGACTGGACCAAATGGACCATTCTAGCTGTCACATCATTGCATATTATCATTTCATCGTGGACCACAAGATTTTTCCAATTGATTACTCTCTTGTTACTTAATAGTAGATAAGACGTGTGTAATAAAGCTTTTTGTCATTCTAATCTTGAATTGATGGATTTCGCATCTTTCTCTTTATATTGACCGTTACTACTACAGGCTTGTTTTGGGTTGAAATTTCATAACGCTCAACAAAATTTTTGGTGGAAGCAGTAAAACAAACAAAAAATTAAAAAAAAAAGGTTGGGAGAAAATGAAAATAACTATTTGGTATAGATTGAAGACATTTTTTTTTAATCAGCGAAAAACATATATTTATATAATGGTAGACGTACCACAGTATCAAAATACAGACCGTAGTATCCTAGTCAATTGGTTACCAAGCATTTACACAGTAATTATCTCGGTTTTGAACCGTCTCCACATAACATATAACGAGTTTTATTAACTATTTTTTATAAATTAAAAAAATTAATTACATGTCATGTGAAGATTAATTAAAATCATAAACACATAGTGGTGCTAAATCATATAATAATTACTCAATTAATGTTCGAAAACTTGAGATTAACATGTTGTACACTTGTATTGTATATATGTCTATACTCTACATGAGTGGGGGTCAGTTTGTTGGACTGTAGTTCTTGATTGTTTAATATTTATGCATAGCTACAAACGTGACAGCTGATTTAATATTGCTGATCTAGACGAGAAATAAAGGTTAACAGGTAAAAGCATGCCAGAAAGCTACTTGTGAGTCTTAATTTTCCTTGAATGTGACTTGGTGATTCTTAAAATCAATACCACGAATTCATACTCAAATACTTTATCACTTGGACAAAATTATTCAATCATGAAGGGGTTTACGAGCATTTTTCTGATGTTGAATAGTACAACAAACTTATAGTAGTTCATTGTTAATAAGTAAGGTTGATTTGTTATAACTATTAGCTTTTCTAATTATTGAATTTAGGACAATGATTTAGGTTGCAATTGGCCAATTGGGATAATAGTTTAGACAATTACTGTAATTAGGACAATGATTTGAGCTTTTCTAGTTACCATAATTGAGACAATGATATAAGTTTTTCTAGTTCTCATAAACATGTTAGTATTAGTGTGTGGAAAATAATCATTTCTTTATTTTTTATAATAAAGAGCGATACTGAACAGTTCAAGGTAGATTCTGTTTAACACACGCAGCTACATTCATGCAATTTTCTGCCATTAAGAGTCAGCTTCGGTTTATATATACCATTAATATCAAAATTCAATTTCCTACCATTAATATCACAAGAAAATCAATTCTTAAAAAAAAGCCTCTCCTTTGCTGTTCTACAGATTTTACATAAACACCGTACCAATGAAACTAATGTGCTATATTCCGCATACAAACCACTTGCCCTTGTATTTAACATGCAAACATGCATTCAAACAAAAGCTTAAGTCAAAATCAAGTCTCTTGGTAAAGCTCATATTTTGTACTTCAGTCTTTCAGATAGTACAACTTAGAGCTACTAATTATAAATGTTCCTCCAAAAATCAACATGAATACAGAATATACCCCAAAACAAAGAGGATACTATTTATAAATTGCCGTAGAAACACATTACAATTGAAACGGTGTGCTTTCCATCTTCACACCAAACAACTTGTGTTATCTACAGTATCAATTAGCAATTATCTGTGACTTCCGTACACACATTCATCTGATGACATTAAGGTACCAATGAACAACAAGCTGTTGGGCCAATTGAAATAGAACATTATTGTCATGAAGCAACTACTTATATTCCATTGTATATCGTTTTTGATAACTTGTTCTTAGAGGTGTTGCATAGAGATTCTTCCATGTATTAGCAGAAGGATAGAAACCAGAACTGCTTCTAGTAACTCCACTTAGTGACACACAATCATCCATAAAGATTCTCTTCGCATTCTGAGAAAAACACCTATAGGGTTTCAGTTTAGCTTTGGTAGATGCTGTCAGATTCATGTAGCTTGGTTTACAGGCATTTCTTTCCTCTGTTGCTTCCACCGTAACATTGTTGTTAGATGGTCGAGATGGTGATCCAGATGTGCATGAGGTTGACATAGGACTATCATCATGCATGCATTCAGAGCTTATGGCTGAAGATGATGGAGTTGATTGACTAGTTGTAAGAGAATTAGTTGAAATCCTGGTTGTCACACCATTGCTTCTTGATTTGACTGAGCCATTTTGTTGATCCGAATTAAAGGGAAGAACAAGATGATCACTTTTACTGGTCACTGGAGTCATGTCAGGTGAGTCCAAATACATTTCTACCATTGACCTGCTCTCCCATGGCTTTGCAGCCATCCAGAGATCTAACATGTTCCATCCCGAGCTCTTGCTGTCTAGGTTGCGGTTCTTGAGAGGAATTACTGACTTAGCAGCTCTTGAATTTGGACTCGCTCTCTCTGTTGATTTCTGAAAGCAAGCAAAGTTTATTGAATCACATGTATTTTGGTAATCATTTCACTACTGACTCTCACCACAAATATGGTAGATTTTCTCTACTCCATTACCTTCTTAGACTGAGAGTATGCCTTTGTTCTATCCCTCTTAATTGCTCCTTCCTGCCTCATTTGTAATTTTTCCTTAACTTCTTCTACAGTTCCTGGAATGTCACACCACCCTTGCTGGCAATAACAAGGCAAGTTATGCTAAATGTTAACATCTCTTTACCATGGCATCAACATTACAGAATGTTACACAACCTTGGGGCAAATTGTGAAAAACTTATGATACCTCAGCTTGCTTAACAGGATCAGCTTCATTGCAATGCTCACCCGCAGATTTCCCTTCTTGAGAGTTCCCCACATTCCTTGCCTTGACGCGTGCTTGAACTCGCACAAGAGCCTGCATGCACCTTAGAGTAACAGCTGCTTGCTTTCTAACTTGCCAACCACGAAATATAGCTTGCAACCTCACCACTGCCTTCAGGGCCCTCAAAGCTCGTCTTGCCTGCAAATCAATAACAAAAGTTCAAAAGAAACAAATAAATGGAGAAAAAACTTGACAAAAAATGTGCAAGCACAATAACACACGGGACATACTTTTAAGTATACTAATAGGAAACCCCCAACACAACAGAATGAACGACCAAAAGAGTGGCAGATCCTTCTGTAATCAACCCCCATCTACACAGGGCTAGAGAATTTTAGAAAACAATAAACATTGCAGGTTGATGTCCAACACTCCTATTATGAATTAAACACTAAATTACATTATCATAGTGAACTATTATTGATTGAACACTAAATTACATACAAACCATAGCAAGTCAAAGTGAAGTAGTGAACTTCATAACTCATAGCAAAAGCTTATCTTTAGTAATACTAACTGCTTGAAGAGTTGAAGTTTCACCACGATTTGGCTCGTTTCAAAATTGTGAAATTAACAAAACAAAAGCACCATGCAACCTATTTGTAAATCTTCTATAAAAGTCCATACTGTGATAGTATGATTAGGAGGTCCTGATCTTAAATTAAACATGGAATCTTGCCTAGCAGGCTAGCACTAATTCTTCTATCCAGAATTCCCTGTCTTAAGTATAGAATGGAGTATCTGCTTCTGCTTCTCAAACAATTCAACACCAGAAACTCATAACAACTAAAAAAATAAATAAATCCTTGAGGAGAAAACAAGCTGCATCACGATAATGCAAAAGGTTGAATTAAATTAACCAAGTAGGAAAGAGTTCCACTAACCAAGAAACCTCGAAACACTGCTTGGATTCGAATGGCAGCCCATTCCTGCTTAATGACCATAAAGTCTTTGAGTGGAGTTCTGACCACAGCAGCCAAAGCAGCAGCAAATGCTCCATCGTCCACCACAAAGGATCCACCACCACCATGCCCCTTCTGCATTGATGATCCAATCCCAAACCCTTCTGAAGTGCTCTTCCATAACTTCCACTTTCTCTTACTCTTGTCACCACCCTTCTCCTGAAAAATGCAGAAATATGCTAAGTAAACATCTCCACAGGAAAACATAGCAAGCAAAAAAATCCCAAGAAAAATTTGCAAACTTGATCAATAGTGGAGGGCTTTCTGAGAGAAATGAGGGACTTGAGCCATCTTCCTGAACCACCCATTTGAGAAAAGAACAGGTTTTTGGAAAGGATAACGTGGAAAACAGCAAGTGGAAGTTGAGGTGAGTTTGAGTTTGAAGCTGTAGTTGTTGTTGCTGCTTTGCTTGGCTTAATTAAGGTAAAACGAGAAGAAGAAAAAGAAGAAGAGGAAGAAGGCGTTTTGAAATTTGAAATGTGCGTGAAGAAAAGGAAAAGGTGAATGAACAGAGAAAGTACATAAACGGATACGAAGACTTTTTATGCTTTTTCTGATGTTCTCATGTCCCCACTTACAGTTGACTTGTCAATTCAATATGGGACCCTATCAAGCCCATTTTATCATTTGTATTATCGAAGCCCGTAAGCACAAAGCCCAAATAAAGATTTTGGATCAGTTTATTTAAATTTATTTATCGAAATAAGTATTTATTTTAATAAAATAAGAAATTTTATGATTTTTATTATATTTATCTAAACTATTTATACTTAAAAAAAATATTTTTTTACTTATTTTAAGAAATAAATCCCATCTACTTCTTGAAATAACACTTATGTAAAATATACTTATTCAAAAATTATTTTTTAAGTTTAAACAAACTCATCATTTGTTTTTGGACATGTTTCTACCGTGTGACATAATTAAGCGTCTAGTTTCACAAATTTTAAATGTGGTTGGTTGGGAACTCAGTTGGTGGAGTTTGAAAAAGTGAAAAGCAGAAAAAAATGAGACTCTAAATTTGAAAAATATAAACGAAGACATTAATGCGATTAAAAGGGAAGGTGAGTCTTTCTTTACAGCTCATATTGAGGAGTACCTTTGGAGTTCTGATACTTTAACGAGTCTAATTGGGTTTTATTGAGTTTGTTTTGATATGTTTATTTTTTTTTGTTAGTGGTTGTTTTGTTAATATATAATAGATTTAAATATTTCAAAAATAGGTTATTTTTAAGTTATTACTTAAAATTGGTAAACGATGAGGTGAGAAACTAAATATCAAGTCTAATAATAACATATGAATTCCACATTATTTTGAAAAATATCATCTTTCTTTCCCTTCCCTTCTTCTCCTTATTCGGATTCCTATTACCAGCAGAAGTAAAGGTGAGTGTGAGTGACTCAGACCACTCTTGCTTTGCTTGGCCTAACAACCACTAACCAAACCAATCCTCTCTCAATAGCTTATCAACAACACGACGCCGTTTTCCGCCAAGAAGACGACAACGTTTTGCCCGACGACGAAAAAAACGTGCACTCTCCCTCCACCGCTCTCGCTGTCACCCTCCAATTTCGACGCCAACCGCCACCACCACCATCATCGTCCTCGCCGACTCGTGGAGAAGATCTAAGGGCCCTGGGAGCGAGAGGGTTTTCGTTGAACTTGAACCCTATGCCTTTTATGAATTTGAGTTTTGGAGGTGGGGAAATGGAGGAAGCAACACATATTGGAGTTGGAACTGGTGCAGGATCAGATCAAGGTTGCTATGGAGGAGTTGCGGGGAAGAAGGAGAAGATACTTTTTTTTAATAATAATAAATGATATGACTCATATGTGTTATGTGTTATCGACTAGTTTTGATAATATGCTATTGCATCTATCAAGTACTTAGTATAATGTAACTAACGGTAAATATTACCTTAAAACATAAAAGATATTTAAATACATAGATAACCTAAAATAAATTTTAGATAATAAATTAAAAATAACCTATTTTTGATATATAATAAACATATTTAAGCTTATATAATACAAATATAAATACCAGTAACATATTTCATATTTCAGCTCCAATTGCGAGATATTGGGTAGCAATTTAGGACTTGCTCATTTGGAGTATTATGTTTTTTTTTTTTTTTACAATAGTGTCAATTAAGATTAGAACTTGGGAATTGTGCATATTCAGTAGAGAAACAAAAAGAATTTGTGCATATTACTGAAAAAATCGTCTTTTTGAGGCACAGTTAATGAAAATCATGTTATGGCCTAACCTTACTTTTCATTCTCTTCGTTTTCAAATTGTTTCATCAATCCTCATTTTAAATCCTTCTTTCATATGTAGTTCTATTTTGCTGTCCTCTTGTAATTTTTCTCCATGGTTGCCTGTATTTTTCATAATTATTTTCCTTAGGTCAGGTCTAGCCCTCCCCCCCAAGTGTTTTGTTCATCCTTTTCTTGTCAATGAATTTGAAGGTGTGAGGCATGGGATCTTAAGGAGTGGGGATGCCAACCTATTTGGGATCACTGTCCCTAAGGTGATGCTCTATGATGCCTTCTTTATCTGTCTAAAAAAAACAAATACTATTATAACTTTTCCAAAATTTCAGTCTATTTGATAAATGAAAAAAATTTCACATGTTTATTTAGGGGGAAATATTATAACAAATGAAGAAAAAGAAAATTATCAAAAACTTATTAAAGATAGTAGAATCTTATTAATGAGTGTCGTTGAGAAATTGATTAAGAAATTAAAAAAAAATATTTATTCCAAAGATTATAAAAGAGAGTAAAAAAAGTTATAAATAATATAATTTTACATATTCTAATAATTTTTTTTTATTTCTTTAACCAATTATTCAAAGATAGACTCGTTAGTATTTGACAAGATAATATAATGGTAGGCCAAGTTGTATTTGGTATGCTGCGCTATTAAGTTTTACAGAACCGACTCATGAAAGTCACAATGTTTTTTAGTTGGTTTCTCCGTGCACAAGTTGAGCTTGAAAATAATTAATTTTTGTTTGGCGCATTAATCATTAGGCTTCATTTCCCTAAGCTTGGAAAAGAGTAGGCTCAAGTAAAATTCTCACCAGTTAAATATGATATGGACGAAAATTTCAATCTTTATCATAGAAAATATACTCTTGTAAGTATAAATCAATACCTACTTGGTGGAATTTGGTCAATTTGGCTCGTGACTAGGAAACATTCATGTCCTTGAACCAAACCAAGTCTTGACCCTTTTCCGTCTGTGTTTTTTCTTTTGTTAACACAAGCCAAATCTTGACTTTGAAATGCTCTAGCCAATCAAATTGCAAACGTACAATACTATCACCAATTGTGGTATCGGCATTACATGTCACTCTATTATGGGCTAACACAGCATGGCTTTGAGCATGTCCATGTTATCTGTATGTGGAATATTATAACCAATTTCACTCATCACTGACGCAATGCCACATCTCCAAACCATGATTATGACTGGTCAATGGTTGAGAATACTTAATGAAGAAGAAAGGAGGGAGACACAGTGTTAGAAACTAGAAAAGTATTCATTTTTTATAAATATTATTGACTTACAAGAATGGAAGATTGACCCAACTCCTAAAATACAATTGAGTAAAACAAATGAGGAGTAAAAAAATGATCCATCAGAAGCTGAATGACCAAAACAATTGACCAAGAAAAAACTAAATGAAAAAATAAATCATGGGGTTAGATGTTGTGTGGTGTGACCTTTATCCTAGATTCTAAAAGCAGTGCCTAATGCACCTAATTGCCTTGCAATTAAAATATTGAACTCACACCTTAATTAAGTTGGTGTGTGATTTTGGGCAAACTAATCATGGGCTAGGAATTCCCATGTGCACAAGCCTTGGGGATAGGAGGATTTTTGGACTAGGCCTTGGTGAGGGAATTGGTGCTTTGGAAGCAATTTTTGCAAGGTTGACTCTAGGTGATAGATTGAGTTGTTCAAGTGCCTTAACTTGGAGTTTTGCAGGGTACTCTCTAACACAACCAATCCTTGGACCAACTCCAGTTGTCCATTTTCTTGACAATGGCTTGCTCTCTTTAAGTTGTGAAGTTTCCATATTGGCGCCAGAGTGAGCCATATTGTCTTGAGTGCAATTTTTGGCAGTGGCAAAGTCACTTGAACCAACATTGTTAGCCATTTGGGACTCAAACTGTAGCTCCTCATCTAAAGGTTTTGTAGGTGGGATATCATCATCAATTGCATACTTCTGCATAAGGGAACCATGAAATTACAAAATGTCACACATTGTTTCAACAGGTTGAGGTTTATGTTTGTTCAGATAAACTTCTTCATAAATATTTATATAAAAATAAAATAAAAAGGTAAAATAAACTGAATTTTTTCATAAGCTTAAATTAATAATTTATGCATTTAATTTTTATAAAAATGTTTCTCAACTAATATCTCTAAAAGTTAAAGATGTATAAATTGATTTTAACTTATGAAAAAAATTTAATACTTTTTATATTCTTATTTTCTTTACCTATAAATATTTATAGAAAAATTTATCCAAAATAATATGTCAGTTATCCCAAGTAAAATCTAAATAAAGAATCTATACAGAAAAATGCCTTGAATTGGTTGGCTCACCTTTACATTTGTCAAGTCCACATTATGTTCTATCAAGAAGCCAATGAATTCCATAAAGTGCTTCTTTGTAGGACAGTAATGACCGCTGTAGGGCCATATCGCCTGAATAAGAATAAATGAACATCAATTTGCATATAAGGGAAGCAAAATGCTTTTAAACTTTTTCCTTAATTAATCTTTCGGTGCAGTGAAATTTTATATTCCTCTGCCTAAAACGATTCCCATTATCACAAAATTACAAAATTGTAATAGCAATAGAGAATAATTTCATTTCATATTGTCCTAAAAATAATCAATGTTATGTATGTACGTAGTATAATTAAAACACGTGTGACATACATCAAGAACTCCATTCTGGGCAACCAATCTTCCAGATGCAATAGTAGCACCCCCAGCTAAAAAACTAGAGTGCTGAAAATGGCCTTTCTTTTTCTCCCCAACGTACAAAATTCTAGATGAGCTAAGAACGAAAATCCACTTAGATCCCTCAACAGTGTGTACAAGGTTCTGGCCTTTTCTGTAAACAAGCCTTCCTCCCTCAATAATCACTTCATACGCTTCCCTCTCTTTCTGCATTTGCAAGCAAACAACAAAATGAACACTCGTAAAATAAACAATATTGTGGTGGCTGCTCATATTTTCTAAAGTCAAAACTATTGAAAAGCATAAAGAATAATTTCCCCAAACATAGAATTCGTAATTATAGGTGAAGTCTTTAGTGCATTGAATGCACATGTACAAATGCCACGTTGGTAGTTTATTTTACTAAATACCAACTTTTTTTTTTGAAAGGAACTAAATACAAACTAATCAATGGATTTTGTGCCTAAATTTTGATTTTATAGTCAACATAGCTAGGCATACACCATTGCCACTCTAGAAATTGACCAAGCATTGTATAGTAACTATACAAGTCCTTATTACCTCAAAATAAAAATGCATAAAAACATTGGTGGATCAAAAAATTTGATGTTATAGGAATAATATAACACATTCATTGCAAATACGTACGCTCAAACACGCATACAACATCCTTAGTATCGTCAAAATAAAAATAAATACAATATGCATTAATTTTTTAATCCCATTTTTTTGTTTTATGCTTCCTCTGTCAGATTTTCACAGAATAACAGAGTAAGTAAAGTATTATTAACATAGTAAAATTTCAACAATTATCTACTATTAGCACACCAGATGTGCATCCTTTAAAAGTCACATTATATATATATATATATATATATATATATATATATATATATATATATATATATATATATATATTATGTGGCAAGTGATGAGGTGAAAATAACTTACGGGTCCAAGATACTTTATGCACTGCCTATACAATTCACTTCTTGGGCACTCGTCAAGATTTACTTCTTTCCCGTCTCCAACATCCAACCTTCATGTCACCAACATGCAATTATGAAATTAGAAAATTAAAATCAAAAGTGTGCTAAAATTTTTATACAAAATATTATTCTATTAATTACATTGTAAATAATGTTACCAGTAGAAAAAAGGTTGTGAACTCTGGCTATGAAACCAAACAGCATAGTATATGTGCAGATTGTGCCCATAACGATGACGTGGATCAATCTGAAAAACACAAGGGAATCTAATTAGTTTTGTTTAATCTACTTAATTGTACTCCTAATTGAATTTAAAACTCTGAAATTAATCAAGATGTGGACATATAAGCTTACAGCTTCAAGCCAGTGCCTTAGAGCTAATTTCTGCGCCTTATCATCTTTGGACAAACCTTTTCCCACCTACCAATGGCAAAAAGGAAAAAAAAAGGGTACATTGATAACAAAATCCCAAAAGAAAAAAAATATCGGAAAGAGAATGAAAACTTTGAATTTGTCTCTATGGTCCCAGTCAAAGATATATAATTGCAAAAGCCAGATTATGTCAAGTCAATTATATTTCAAGCAACTAATGCATCTAATTGGAAACTAATGGCTAAAATATTATTAAGGCAAACACAATATTTATTCAAAGATTCTAGCTTCCCACACAAAAGGGGTACCTTAGCAGCCATGGTCCTAGCTCTTGCCCATCTTGAAAGAGCTGTTTCTGATTTACCATAGTCAAAACGTGACGTGGAACACCGACTAACAGCAACAGTGTCTAAGGCCTTCTTCCACCTGTAATTAAGATTTCAAAGAAAACTCTCATTCAGGGAAAATTAATTAAACACTAATCTGAGACGGACCAATTAATTGTAAATTTTTATATAAAAGAAAAAAAATTCAATTATGTTATAAGAATTCATTAAAGCAAAATTTTGACGAATGTTTGATACAATTTGATGTTTAGTTTATTTTTCCATAATTTACCCAATTACATTTACACTCATAAATTCTAATTTATACTCATAACCTTAAAGTTAGAAGTACATTCAAACCTATGATATATCTTTCTTTAATTATGAGTGTAAGAAAGTTAGTAAAATTCAATTTTTTTTTATAAAAAAATAATTGATGCAATTCGGAATGGAATAGGTATTACAAATTTTTTTATTGGAGAGGTCATCAAATATGTAAGAGGCGGACGAATTTCTTCATATATTTTATTGTATATATTCTATATAGTAATCTTTATACTAAATAATAACATGAAAAATAAATATGAGATGAGAGAAATAAAAAATAATTTAAAATAGTAATAAAAAGATAATACATGTTGATATATCTTAAAATTTAAGTTTCTTTTTGATAAAAAAATCCAAGTTGTTAATTCTTTTATTGTAATGTAAATATTTTTTAAAGTCTTTAATTTAGCAATAATAAATTATAAAAGATAAAAATTATTAATAAGGAACATAAATAACACCAGAATATTTTGTTTAAAAAGAGGAAAAAATATTATTATTTTCAATACTATAAAAGGAAACAAAATATTTTGCGAAAGAAACATAAATAACTAATATTTAAATAGATTGGGTACTGGTACTAATCAATGAATTCTATTTGGAGAAAATATTCTATATGGTAAAAGTGTAATCTAATCAGAAATAGTTAGATATGATAAGTTTATTATCTTCTAGTGACTGTGTATAGAAATTAAGTTCAACACAAATCCCTTAGGCACGAAAAAAATATCATAAGCATGAATATTGAACAAACCATAGCTCCTCACAAACAACAGCACAATCTGCCAGATTTCTTCTGGTCCTGTAGCTCTTGTAAACCTTCTGCAGCTTTATTGCAGCCACATCAAGCTCCCCAATGGACTTTGGTGAAAACAAGATTTCTGGTTTTGGCAACTCAATTGTGGGGCTACTATGTTCATTGAACAAGCCACCACCAACTTCCTCTGAATTACCAGAGTTATTTGAAAGTAGATAGTTGAAGGAAAATGTAGTTTGCAGCTTCAGATTCCCAACCTTCCTCCTCTTTGATCTTGTAGTTTTTTCAGTAATAATAACCTCATCCAACTCATGATCAGGCTTATACAAAGTTCTGCACTTCTTGAAGCTCATTGTTCTGAATGTGATCTCTCCCTCCTTTGACTCATACTCCACTGTTACCATTTGCACACCTCTGCTTTAAACAAATGAGTAACACTAGGGGTAGGTTAGAGTTTCACAAGCAATTGTGACAATTTAAGAAGACAAGACCTATCCTTGTCACCAGTGTAACCACCCATTTAATGCATCAAATTCATCAATGAGATTCTCAAAAAAGTCATCATAAGATCATGAACATTCACTACCCCAAAGAGAGTTATAGCACTACCAAAAGAAAATCGAAATAGACCAAGTCAACCATTAAAAATGCTTTTAACAACGTGCCACGCCAACACCCCAACTTGAAACCAATTCCTACCCCTGAAATGAATCATCGATAAATTACTCCATCCTTAAATTAAAAAAGCAACAAAATAACTCAAAGGAGCAATATATACTAATTACATAACATAACATAACCTTGTAAACACATTATGTATATTTTTTTCAATGTGATTCATAAAAGTCAAAGGCATTTTCCAACAGAAAACTGAATGATGAAAAGTGCCGGAAAGAGAGGGTCACCTTAAGCTATACGAAGTCAGCTTCTTCCCTTTATGATGCAAAGATATAACAACACTTGAGTTTTAGTGTTTCAAATGGGCACTTCCCTTCTCTTTTATAAGGCACGAGTTTTGAAGACATGAAAAGGGGTGGAAGTTTATCTTATATATGTAGGTACTTTCAAATACGTAAGAGACAGAGAATGCAGAAAAATGTGACCCTTTGGAATTTTTATTACCTTATGAACCAGTTAGTTTGAATAGAAAATAAGGAAATTTTATGTGGCCAACGAGTCCCATAAATGGGTTATTTTGAATTCAGAATTTGGAAAATGATACTAATGTGACTTGCAGAAAGTGTTACATGAGTATGTGAAAAGTTTACACTCGGAGATGTGAAAGAAACAGAATCAGTCAAAAGCATGCTATTCTTATAACGGGTCCCTTTATCAAACGCCATATTAATAAGGACATGTTCTTTTCTTTTCTTTTTTTTTTAAAAAAAAACTACTATTATACAAGAGTAGTCTTAAAAACTATTTTCAAAACTAACATTTTTTTAGTTTTTAAAATATCTAATGGCTAAAATATACAAATGCTTCCTTTACTTGTTTTTTGTTTTAAATTGGTTCCCTAATTTTAAATTTTTTTAAAATGGTCCCCTTATTTATTTAATTCATATAAGTTATTCTTTTTGAAAAATTATTTTTTTTCCATTTTAAGCATAATTTTAAATATTTTTTCAATTAATTCAAGACGTAAAATTTGTTTAATTAAATTTATCTATAAGAAAACTATGAAAATCAATTAATGTTGGAATAAAAAAAGACTTAAACAAGATGAAAACATACATGAAAAGTGAATCTCATGATTAATCAAAAACTTAAAAATTTAATATCACATTTTTTTCTTTTATTATTAATGACTCATTTTTCACGCAATTTATGATATTTTTGTTTCAAACATTAGTATTTCTATAATTTTCATATGTTTCACATCTTCAATTTATTAAAAAAGAATTCAACATCATGTTAAAAAATATAAAAAAAATATCAATTTTAGGAAAAAAAAACTAACTTGTGATGAATTAAACCAGTAAGAGACTATTTTAGAATTTTTTAAAGTTAGGGAATGAGTTTGAAAAATTAATATAAGAGACTATTAGTATATTTAAGCCAATATTTAATACATAAGACATTAATGTTTCAGATTCTTTGAGATTTTAACTTTGCAAGAGTATTTCAATTGGGAACATTATTTTGCTTCTTCACGTGTTAAAGAAGTACATATTATTATGATTTGGAAAGATTAAAAGAAATATTTGAAATTAAATATTACTAACGAGACAGATTAAAAGAATTAAAGTCAATAAAAATATTTCAAAATTATGTTTAATTAATGTTAGGAATAATTCTGAAAAAATATAAACTTTGGATAAATTTAATGTTAACTAAGTTAACTACAGTATTTGTTATTATTTGTGAATTAGTTAACTAATTTACAAGTATTAACGGAATTATTTGATCTAATTAATAACATTTAATTTATCCTAACTTTATGTTTTCTAACTTATCTTACTCTTATCACATCCCACTTTTATCCTATTATCGTATTATATCTTACTTTAATTCTATTTTTATGTCATGTCCTTTGTTTTAGAAGATGTGATATCTATTCTTATATCCAATCTTATATTAATTCGCTATCAAATGTACTCTTAATTCTCATAAAAAGAATGAAAAGAAATATATAGAGTGACTTCACTTCACTCCCCGTAATGGAGTGTTTGTCGGCGAAATGCAGGGCAAAATCCACAGAAACGTGTAACTGATAGCAACGCAAGTTTACTCATTGCTTACAATTTCTTTAAATCATTCAATCATCATCTTTCTTTCTACACGGCGCCCCAATTTTTGTTTGTGAAATAAATGCCACGAACAATTTTTTAGAGCATTGCAATAACGATACTTTGTATAACAACAATGCTCTTTGAAGTTTGACCCAATTAAGCTCTAATAACTGCTCTGTGTGTGTTTGTATTTGCGGTTTAACTGTGACCGTACGAAGTCTCATGTTGTTTCACGGTACAATTCAAACTTGCACTTAAAGATTCAACTTAAACGCAGTTTATCTTCCTAAAAACTATTAGTTCAATGACCACATTTAATGAACTAATTATGTGATTACCATTACAATTTAACACACAAACAAAATATTAGAATCTATGATGTAGATGAAGAGATATCAAAATAGGTTGAATCAATAGCTCGATCCATTTAATTTTCTAAAACGGGCTAAGTTGTATTATATGATTTAACTCGAATAATATACTAACTCATTATGTTATGGAAAACTAAATTAAGCATGGCTAAATGAAGTTGTATGATTGCTAGTGAAAATAAAAACTCCAAAGCTTAATAGCAAAGTAATGTTTAGTAACTTAATTTATATACTAGAAGGGAAGGAAGAATAAGAAAATATGAATGAGAATAGCATGAAACGTCCCGCGAGTGTTTCCTGGGAGTGGACCGACGCAAACTGCGCAGCATATATGATATTGAATTGATATTTCAAACGTGGAATTTGGTTGGGATGTGATCTTTAGTCCAAGTCATGAAATTGAAAACTACAATTTTTGTTTCTTTTCAGTTGTTTCCCCCCTCTGGAGTTGAGTTTTCAACGCGATGCAATTCGTCTTTCATGGTCATCAAGAACCGTTCTTCGTGTCTTGAATCCCCCTCATTAATATACTTGTTAGCTTCAACTGCGTGTGCGTGACTCTCCCACGTTGACTTCTATACCCTGTCGTGATTCATCACTTTCAGTTTTCATCCATTTCAGGATCCACAATTTCGTGTGATCCATGTTGTGCACAAATCTTGATCCCCAACTTCGGAAACAAAATATGTTACATGCATTAAA
This sequence comes from Glycine max, assembly GCF_000004515.6. Lineage (NCBI taxonomy): Eukaryota > Viridiplantae > Streptophyta > Magnoliopsida > Fabales > Fabaceae > Glycine > Glycine max. The sequence goes on along the minus strand of NC_038243.2, from coordinate 601,855 downwards.
ATGAGGATTTGAACTTACCAAATCAAAAAGGATCTTTCTAACTTGTGTTTTTTGGATATTAATCAAAGAATTATAAAAAATATAATTTATTATGAAAATCACAAATAGCATAAATAATATAATTTTATATATTCTGATTCAAAAACAAATCTTTTAGTTTTTTAATTAATATCTTAAGAACACTTGTTAGTATTTGTAAAACAAAAATAATACAGAGTTGAATAGTTTTTTTTTTTTTAATAGGCACACAGAGTTGAATAGTAATTGATAGTTACAGCTACATTACTTCATTAAATGTTGTTACTGTGAGTAGGTCATAAGGTCAATTCTAAGGTCTAATGTTAATTTGATTGCGATGGTATACATATATTAGTACTGAAGCTTCTGCATCAATGAAAAATGTTATAGAAAATTCCAAAAATTTAGAAAAATCAAATTACGTGCTAAAAGCTTAAATAATTTTGTAAGTTGTTTGATTGTTCCGCCTGAGAAAACTAAACGGCGTCAATAGCATGTCATTGTTCCATTTTGGGCTCAGGGATTTCCTGTCCAAAATGGGTCTGGCTAAGATTCTTCTTCGGCTATTACTTCATGCATCTCCTTTTTGCTGCCTGCACCCCAACAGACAAAATTACCCCTCACCATAAACCCTATCGCCAAACACCACAATTGCGGCCCACCTCTATAACAACCACAACCCACCTCCATCCCATTCTCGGCCCTCGTACAAAATCAACCCCATCCCCAAACCTAAAACCCTACAAACTTATCCTTCTCCTTCGCCTCACTTTCCATAGAAAGCACACAGAACCACATTTATGTTGTAGAAAAAACCCGGCAAAAATATCTTTGATCAACATGATACTCTTAGCAATGAGATTGACAATGTCAGTGAAGATGTTCAACGATGCCAACTGAGTCAAGGGGCAAACCAAAATTAACCCTAATTGGAAATGTAAAGCAGACCCAAAGGAATAACACTGTCGTTGTTTCATTATTGGCTATGAAGACAAGAATGAATTTGGTGTAGATTGTGAGGATCACTCGAAGTATTTGTTGACGGCACGGACAAAGGTGACATTAGTGGAGAAGGGGTTGGTGGAGGTGCAGGGATGCTTAGGGAGGGATATTCGTTCCCATCCTGGTTCTTTGGGGTGCAGGAAGCAAAGAGGGGTACAGGAAGAAATTTCCTTCTTCATGTCTTAACCCATATTGGCCCAATTGGATAATCCATTTGAAAATCTCAATGAAAAATTGCTTTTATCAATTTATGAATAAATAATAGCTAGGAAAAATACATAACATACATTTTTTTCAGTAAACTATCGTCTTGGTCTTTAAAAGTATAATGCGTTATTATATTGATCTCTAAAATTAAGAAGATTCTAAATAAGTTTGGAATTTTCGAAATTGTTTCACGTAAGCCTTTAAAGTTACTCACTTGTTTTTATTTTAGTCTTAAACATATGTTAATATTATCACTTGAACAATAAATATATATATATATATATATATATATATATATATATATATATATATATTAATTTTGAACTAATGAAATGGACAAATTAGACTTTCAAATACTTGTTTGAAATTTCTTTAGTTTCTGAAACTAATTTAATAAGGCTATACTTTTTAAGAAACTATAATGATAATTTACTTTTTTATTTGTTATAGTCCTTCATGCATTGTTATTTGTTTTTATCAAATGCATTTGTTTTTGTTATTGTTTTATATTTGAGTAATATAATTGTCAAATTAATTGTTGCATGTATAATATTTAAGTTATTATCTTTATTGGACATGCATATACTGAAATGTAATAAATGATGAATATAATAATTAAACATATAAAATAATAATAATTAAAATTTATTAAGAAAAGAAATTGGGAACCTGCATCACCCGTGCTACACTTTTGTTATTCAATATGTAATGAATATCTAAAAAATCTGATCTCTATACATATATAAAATAAAAATACATTAAAAACATATTAAAAATATAATAATATAAAAGGTTGTAAATTATAAACTAAAAGATTATTATAATAGTAAATACATATACATGTATATTTTCCATACAACTTAAAATTCATGATCCATTTTTATATACATCTTATAATAATTATCTTTAAAATTATTAAAAATTATTTCTTTAACTAATGTAATATTTTACACATATGTGTTTCAAACTTTTTTCTTTTATTAATGTACAAAATAAAAATCAATTTTCATCAGATAAAATTTCTTTAAAAAATCAGTGAAACTCATAGCAAAATAGTTTTCACTTAAAAAATAATATTTTGAATGCACAAGGATAGTGTCGACAAATTCGTTCCAATGAAAATTCATATTTTAGTTCTTAAAAATAATAAAGTATTGGTTAATAAAAAAGTTTACGAAAGATAAAAAATATCACAAACATAATTGACAATACAACTGCTGAATAAATTGAATCAAAATGTGTCATTAAGTTAATTTTTAATGAAAAAAATACACAACCATTAAGTTAATTTTTAAAAATCAATTATTCTAACTTAAGTTTGTTTCCCATTTTTTAGTGTTTATGGTAATATTATACTTATAATGATAAAAAATTGAAAAAAATAAAGATTAAATTATATTTTATCTTTAAATGAAATAAAATTTGAGTTTATAAATTAATCTAATAAAAACTTATTAACATTTTATTGGAATGGAAATTTATTGATATTTTAATTCAATTTATCTAGTAACATGTGGATAATTATTATAAAAATTAAGATATGGATCAATTTATTATATTTTTTTACAGGCTAAAATTTAAATTTAAATTTTTTCGAAAAGGAATTTATGTAACACTTTACGCATAGAGACACAAAAATGGTTTTTTTTTTTAATAATAAAAAAAACAACGAAGGGCTCCTTTTTCCATACTTGATTACACCCTCATCTCAACCGTGTCTGAAGTCACTTTAATGGCGGATATGGAACCAAAGCCTAAAGACTCGCCTTCAGGTATCGTCGTTCAAAAACTCTCATCTTTTCATATTTCTCGTTAACAAAATTCTAATACTTGGCGTTGTGCTATCACGGGGTTTGATCTTTCATCTGTTACCATTTCTAATTTTGTGACCATAGTTTCAAAAAATTGCTTGATCTATCAAACGTTCATGTTGAGATTGATTAAAATTTCAATTTGGTAATACCCTTTGAGTTCTCCAATTAGAACGTATCTGGAGGGAACTGTGAGAATAGAGGAAATTAGTTTTTGTCTCTGTATATCACTGCCCTTGTTTTTATATCAAAAGCTGTGTAACTACTTAACTTACCCATAACATAAGAATCCATTTATGACCCTTGTTTTTTTTTTAATTCTTATGGGTTTCTTCTGCATGCCTATTGCTGAAATTTCTTTGCCTTTTGGTTATGTACTTGAAGGGAAGATGGGGGAGGTTTTTGATTTCTTATGTTGGAATTTTGGGTTCCAGAGTAAATTATAATGACACCTCTTTGAGACTTTTTTCAGATTGTATACATACTTTTCCTTTTTTCTATTCCTACACTAACTCCATCGTTTGAAAAATATTACCCTGAGATCCCTTTATACATTACACATTTCATGAGTACATGAGTATCCATACAAGGGAGGTTGTTGTAAACATTAAAAAAGCCCGGGATTACATGCTATCTGAAAAAACCTCAAGGTTGTTGGTGTAATTTACTCTTGGTTCAAAGTTCTTGGTATATATGTGGACAAATTTCATGATATGACAGTTTTTTTTTCTCTTCAAAAAATTAAAGATTGAAGTCCTTTGTATTTTGTTTCTTGAAAGAAAAAAAAGTGAAAACTCCAAACATTTTTGAGCGAGCTAAGGAGGAGATTGAGGCAGTGTTTCATCGCGACAAATCGCCACACCATCACAAAGAAACTCATGGGACAAGTGATGACATTGATGAGGGAACTTCACCTGATGAAATCAAAGCGCCTGGTGTGTTTGAACGGGTGAAGGAGGAGATTGAAGCTGTTGCTGAGGCCATTCATCCCAAGAAAGAATCTGAATCTGGCACTCGTGATGTGTCGTCACCAAAGTGATGTCTAGGATGTGCCTTTATTTTGTAACAAAGAGTGTGAAGACTTGCCTCAATGGTGTTAACCATCAAAACTATCATGTTTGTTTTCTCCATTTATCTAACTTGTATAAATAGTAAATTCCTCTTTTTTTCAATTGTTTATTTGAATGCTGGTCCTTTTCTTTTCAAAAAAGAAAGAACTTAATTATCCCTGGAGTGGTACATTATCAATGTGAAAGTTTTTATTGTAGACTCTGATCTGTAACTTTATCTGGTATGTCAGCAGGATTTATGATTCACAAAGTATGTTCACTCTTTTTTATAGGCAGCTAAATTTCTCCGATCAACACATTTATATGCACATGTCACCTGTAAATGGAATACAAATTTAGGATTGAATTACAGTAATATTGGTGTTTAATTACGTTCAGTTTGTACGGCCAATTCTATCTTGTGTCGTATTTTCCTCTTGCCAATCTGTATATTTGCTGATCCAATTTTATATCATCCCAAGAATGTTAAAGCTGATCTTGCTGGTAAATTGATCTTGCATAAAATTTTCAACCCAAAAATACCTTTAGGATCAAAGAAGGTTTGCTTGACTTATGGTTTTGTATTGAAGTTTGGTATCAATAATAGAGCAAGGTAATATGATGCCATCAATTAGGGATCTAGTGGCTCAAGTTATTGGTTGGTGCTAGAAAACTAGATAATGGTAGTATGGTTTCTCATGTATGTCTTTTAATTAACAATATATTGAGCTGATATTGTCTCCAGTTCTTAGCTGTTAAACTTCACCTTGTGGTATATAAGATGAGTCCTTTTTTTTCTTCTTTGGATTAATTGTATTTCCTTTATTTACCAAAAAAAAGTTGTATATACTATGAGTCTTAAGCTTCTTACTGGTCACCTTGATAGTGCAGTCGTAACTGCTATGCTGTTCTTTCATTATCTGGTAGGATTTTGCACATCCTATAAGCAACACAAAATATGTAAGTAATAATAGTTTATTTAGTGATAAATCGAGGCAATCCTTACATGAACTAGTTTCCACGTTGAATGATTAAAAAGTGAATATCTGCACAATCAGTCTTGATTTGTTTAGTACTGCCGTTTAATTACATTCCTACTTTTTTTTCCCCGAAAGAAATTAATATAGAGCACAAGATCAGAAAAGCTTTGTAGTTTATACAGAAGCCGCACCAGGAAACTTGAATTCTAAGCAGAGTTTATCTGTCTTAAAACACTTGAAAGCGTCCGTCCAGAAAAACATCATATATTTTAGTTAAATATTTTGTTTTAGTTTCATCATAGCCTATTTAAAATGTTGTTAATTTTGACAATTCATTTCGAATAATTCCAAATTTTCTTTCAAATCAATCTTCCTACTACTAATTAAAAAATAATACAATTTATGTTTTTCAGATATTAAATATATTCAGTTTTTTTATTTAATAGTACTTTATAAAGTACTAAGAAGATATAATAAAAGAATCTACTACCATTACTAACTCTTGCATTTCCCAATTAACGTTACTGGAATAGCCAAACATTCATGCAAGCCATCTAACACGTAAAACTTATCTTTTTTCTCCCTCATTGTCTTTTCTTAACTCCTTTTCAGCAGCCCTAACCTCTATATTATTACTAGGGGTCTTTTCTGTCACTTTCTTGGCAACTGTCTGCAGGTTAGTAGGTGGATAACATCAGCTTCCTTGACTATATAGCACATCAAACATATGAAATATCCTTTTACTCAAGTCACTCAGCTGCCCCATAACTACAAATAATGATTCCCAGACAATAGTGTTCACCCACATTACGTGGATCATTATTCAAATCTATAGTATATAGGTGCATTTGTTATTTAGCCGTGCTTCCCTTGATTGTCCTTTAACATGACTAATTTATTCATGTCATTTTTACTAACCTTTATATTATTCTATAACATCACAGACCTTATTTATTGCTTTGCCTCCATGAAACACTTCACAAACTGCACTAGCTGCAGTCAATTACAACCAACAAAATAAGCCTAAGAGCTTAGCAGAAACAATGAGATACTAATAATTCTAAGGGTCTTCCTAACTAGAGTAATCTTAGAATATTGATTACAACTAAAAAAAAGAAAAAATATTTATTATATAAATTATAAGAGAGCATAACAAAAGTCATGAATAATGTAATTTCATGCATCTCAATAGAAATCACTCTTTTTAATTTGTTAAGCAATGCCACGTGCATGTTAACATTTTTTAATTTATTTATTCTTATTTATAGGACTCAAGTTTAAAATAATATTTTTTATATAAATCTAATCTATAATATTTCTTATTTTAATTATTTTTAGACTAGATATATCCTTCATTAAAAAAAGAGAGAAAATGTATTGATAAATATAATTATAAGAGAAATGAATATTAATGATACGAATGGTTTTAGAAGTAGATAAATTTATTACTATTGATTAAATTAACTATTTTTTTAATAAATTGGGTAATTGAATATTATATATAGATTATATATGAGTGGAGATGGAGTAATATTGAATGGCCAGTACTTCACCTATAATTCACTAAACCCTCTTATTTTTAATTGCCCATGCCTTGTTTAAGCTCTTTCACCCATGGTGCCTTTTGAACCATAATAAATTATGTAACCGGAAAATATATGCTCTTCATTGAATGTGGGAAAATATCCAGCAGGCGAGGTGGGACCCCAAATTCATTTCCAAGTAGTAAAGGAATAGCCCAGATTGGATGTTGTACTAAGGAGATTTTGTATGTTCTCCAACAACCAATCCATAGAGAGTTGAGAATGTTACCTTATTTAATTCTTTAACTAACTCATTAATTTTGCTTTTGCTGCAGAACTGAGTGCTTAGAGGCTGGTGCTTTTTACCACTTCTAATAACTAGCTTTCGATCTGTTGTTGATTTCTTTCTTCCCCATATGGCAATGAAATGATCAGGGAAAGGGAAAGGCTGTGTAAGTGTGTGGTCTATACGTCAAAGTTTTTTGGTTCTTTTTTTAATCTGAAGCAGTATTCGATATTTATAAAGGGTTCTGAAGTGTTTGTGGTACGATATTGTTGGATTTTTAAATAAAAAATCATTTAAATTAAACATAAAATAAAGATGTAGTTGAATTTAAATATATTATTAACTTCAAATCAAACCAAATCAATCTTTTATATATTGATTTGGTTCGGTTTCATTTTTTTAATAAAGTTACATAATTGCTATATATATTATATAATTTTAAAAATAAATTTTATTTAATATATTTTAGTTAAAAATTAATATTTTCACTTATATTTAATATTAATATAAAATCATATCACAAACTCTTTTGTAATATAATAATAATTTATGTATGACTTGATATTTAATATTATTTTTTTAACAATATTAGTACATATTTTTTTACATATAAAAATAAAATATACATCTTGATTATAAAATAAATGAAAAGTAATAAATTATTTAATATTTATTATTAATTATCACCAAAAAATCAATATAATTATAATATACTGTTTGCTTGATTTGATTTAATTTTTTATAACAAGATCTGAAAATTAAATCAAATCGCGAAATATATGTGATTTTTTATTATTATGATTTTTGATTTAATTGGAGTGACGGTTTACAAACTATTTAATTTGATGTTGAACGCCCTTATCTTGCAAGTACTTCAGACAATTCAGGCCTAAAAAGGATGCTGTTATTCTGAATTTTGTGGACCACCATAAGTACTACTAATTTGGATTGGTTTGAGAGAAAGCTTTGGCTTGTTTTGAAAGGTAAGTTATCCAAAATTAGAGGCAGAAAGACAGTGGAAAAAAGACTAGTCTTTGGAGTTCCTAGATGAGTTGTCAAATGAAGGTGAAAGTTGCTGAGGTTTTTAACTGTGTGACAAGAAAACTGAATCTCTTGCTTGTGAAGCAAAATCTCTTGGCCAATGCATAGGTTTTAAAGTGTAGCCTTATTTTGTTTGGGGGTCCTGGCCTGCTTTTTGGGATTTGAAGCTTGCAAGCTCCTTTGGTAGCCTTCATATATTCCAGCAATCATGCCTAGCCAGTAGCCACTTGTTGTGACTTGTGTTGTGAGTGATTCAAAATCTGCGCCTCCTCACAAACACTACCATCAACAACAAACATAATCATCTAAATTACCATCAACAACAAACATCTCATCACATCCATCATTTGCACTTTTGAAGAAGGAAAAATGATAGGAAGATTATTCTGTTTTCTGCTAGCTCTGCAAATAGTGAGTTTGGTTTCTGCAGTAAGGAAGCCGTTTCTTCCAGGTTAGTTACACTTACACATGACCATTTTGGAGATTGACTTTTTTCTATTACTTGCAATTGTGGGTTTATCATACCTCAACTGCAACTTAGAAATTATCAGTGACATTTCTCTATAAAATTTCAAACATTTGCAGTAACAAAATAGCATTCAAAGGGCTTGCCCTCAGAACCTTTAGCTCAGTGAACATTTTTTTATACTCTTGAATCTTGATTACCTCATTATATTTCAGCTGATATGCTTCATTCTTTCTCTCATGTGTTAACTCTTCTCACCCTTCTTTTCAGCCAAAGAAGAGGCTCTACAGTCTCCACCACCACATACTATAGAACCAAAAAAGGTGTGTTTATCTCTCTCTAAGTTTGGAACTGGGTGGGTTTAGTCGGTGTACTAGTGACTAATACACTGTTGCACTGTGTCTGTTTTGTATCTATGTTAAAGGGTTTAATGGGTATAGAAGGTACATCAGAGACAATGAAGGAAGCATATGAAGGAGGAGTGAGCAAAATAGGATCAAGTCCACCAAGTTGTGAGCACAAGTGCTATGGCTGTGTTCCATGTGAAGCCATCCAAGTTCCCAGCACGAGCACCAGGCGCAGCCATTTGGGAATCCAGTATGCAAATTATGAGCCCGAGAGCTGGAAATGCAAGTGTGGTCTTTCCTTCTATAGCCCATGAACATTTTCATATCTACTAAATATTGTTGATATATAATGATATGATATATCTCTCTCAAGTTCATATATGATATCCCTTTAATTTGTAGTTAGTAGAAGTAGTCCTCATATTCAAAGGATTCCGTATATCATCATTATCTTTACAATCAGTGCCGAGCAGATAATCTCATAGGCGGCTAATCTCAGAACATTTAAATATAAAACTCTCTGCATGAATGGATGCATTTGATAAGTAGCATTATCTTGAATACTAGAGAATTCGTTATGTCATTTTACTTTTTATTAACCACTCATCCTCTAATTTTGCACTTCATATCTGAACTTTTTTGCAAACTCGAAAAGACAAAAAGAAACGAAAAAGAAAAAAAAAATACGTATAAGGGGAATTGGAGTTATATTATAGGTTGCAAGTTCCAATCTTGGCACTCTTCAGTCTTCCCCCTATCAGTTAGTTAGCTCATATTATTGTCTAATTAGCAGCAGTGGTGCTAGCTTTAAACAAAATAACTAGACAACAAATATAATTGGAGTTTGAAAGAGATCAGATTGGCCCTATTGTCAACCATACTACATTTTCTACTTACCTATCTCATATATGGCGTTTGAATTAATGTGATTTATAATAACAATTCTTATGTCTGGTTGATGGGTCTAAAATTGATTTTGAAAGTAGTTATTGCAATTGATAAAAAAAATTATAGCAGACAGTACTACTGCTAAATTTTTACAATAAAAATATTTAAACTAAATTTTTTACTGCTAATTTTGGAAACTGAGGCATACGCTAACGTGTGTGTATATATAGCCACCTCTGCAAAGTCTGCATACAGTGTGTATCCAGCATAAATATAATATTTCTTTCTCATACTTTTTGCCTAGAACCAGTCAAAATGGACAATTTATTTTGAAACATTTGGAATGGTTTAATACCACATTTAGGAATGTCAAAAGTCCGTTTTAAATTGTTACCTGCACTTTGTCATAAAAAAGGTAAAATAATTCCCCATGCATATCATAAGATTATGATCACATTATTCATACGTAACTAACCCCAGTTTAACTAGAGAGTAGAGACAATCTAGAGGAAAACCAGACCTTTTCACCATTTTGGGTTACTTTACTTTAGCCATGAGTCAATTTTCACTCACACATTCTTTAAGAATTCTTCTGGTTTTGTTCTCTAACACACGGAGCCTTTTGGTAGAGGCAAAGTCTATGAAAGCTTAGCACCTTGATTCCATTCTGCTCTGAATACAAATGATGATATGCTATTGTCTCTAAGTTTATAGCCAAGAGTCCAACAACATTGCCACCTAAAGGTATGCACCAGAACCGAAACTAAAACATAGTCAAACCATGAAGCATGATAACCAAAAGCTGCGCACATAAATAAGTAGTAATTAATTGTGAAACCTGCGGAGAGTGATGGTAGATGTTACATCTATATATATATATATATATGTGTGTGTGTGTGTGTGTGTGTGTGTGTATGGTTAACTGTCTGAGGTAGTTCCTTAAAACATGTTCCAAATCCAAACAATCAAAGGCAAAATGTAAAGAGCCTTACACAGTTCCAGAACTAAAAGCTGCACATTTTACGATTCAAGGCCTGTTATTAGGATTCACGTGAAACACAAACACCCTTCAAAATCCGGTCTCCTAAGGGCATCATTATATACTGCACTATAGATTCATGCTTTGTAGCTCATTCCTTCAATGTGACCCATAGTACAATATGAAACCTGTTTAATTTGGACCCACTTATGTGAAAGTGAGACAATAAATTAGACAAGAAAAATGCATGGACTCAGAACATAAATCAGAGTCCAAATTGCTATTTTTGTATATGAAGATTAATACTTTGGTTTCTCTTAGTTATTGAACGGTTAATTTGTCTACTATACTAGTGGAACAACAGCCCACATTCTCATATTTACAACTCAAAAATAACAAGAAACGTTACATGCGTAATGCTTTCTTCTATGTACGTGTTGAACAGTTTTCTTGATCTTAATTTTCTATTGTTACACCTATTTTGGCACAGCTTACTTCCTTCGTTTTAACCAAATAAAATCATTTAGCACAGTGGCAGCCACACATACACAATTTCATAAATCCTGAGAAGAATGCGTTACAGCTTCCTTCAAACATAAATAAATAATAATGTATAAATAAATAAATAATAAAACGATAGCCTCGGTTGGTTAAGACTTGAGAGAGGTTCGTGTTTGTAAACTACAATTAATTGAATTGTTAGGTGTCGATTGTAAGGTTAACAACATTTGACATATTGTCCATTTTGACTCTCATGAGTCTTCACGGCTGTCTTTAGAAACTTAGAAAGGTGCATCAGCGGGGTTAAAAAGAGGATAATCTTTACAAAATATCCTTGATTTTAATTTTTTGAACAATGTGAGACTTTTTTGGTAGGATGAAACACACCTTAATGAAAATTCCAACAAGGCAATAGGAAATAAAGAAAATGTCACTTACAAGAATTTGCAAGGAGTAATCAATAAATATAAGTAAATAACATCAAATTAGCAAACGATGCATTAGGATTTTTATGTGGAAAATCTTTTAAACATTAAGAGTAAAAATTGTTGGGCTTTAAAATAAAATAAAAATTAAAGCTCTATTATGATCCACATGAACGTACAATAGGTCAGGAACAAATACACAAATCGTGCTAATTCTAATAATAATCTAAACAATCAAGAACCAATACTAAGAGTATTGAGTTAAGAAAATTACTAAAATGACTTTAGGAATATTTTATTTTTTAATTTTTAAAGCTAAACAATAAATATTTTTTTAGAGTAATTTTTTATATGTAAAATTTATTACACAATTTATTCAATTACAAATAATCATGTATATTAAATTTGTTAATTTTTTAAAATAATTATCTTAAGTTAGTGTTTGGATAAAAGATTTCGAAATTTCAAAAAATTTAAAATGTATAGAAATTTAATTACCTCAATTAAATTTCTTTAATTTTTAAAACATTTTATGTAAAAAAAAACACTATGTTTGAGTAAAAAAATTTAGATTTCTTGGGTTTCAAATTCTTTATTCAGAGAAAGTAATTTAATTTTATCAAATGTAAATTTATTTTACGTGTTATTTGAAATTTGCTTATTTTAGGTGTTATTTGAAATTTCTTCATTTTGCTCAAAAAAATTCCTTTAAAATTCCGATCACTTTAAAAATTCTTTAAATTTAATATTCAAGCAAGCCATTTTAAAGCATAGTATTTCAAATTCACTTAAAGTCAATTTTGTCATGATTTTTTTATTTATTGGTTGACATTTTAACTTTTTTTACACTAGTATTTCTAAATTTATTCATATCTAACAATATTTTTTTAATTAGAAAACATTTTTTTCAAAAATAAGAAACAATCAATTCTACATTTTCAGTTTTTGTTTGTTTGGGTTTCGTGAACTGTGAGGGTTGATTTTGAGACCCATAGGGAAAATTAGGAATCATTAGTTTACTAAATTAAAGAGCCATATTTTCTATTTACCGAATTGCCCTTCTCCCTTAACAATAAAAATTCATAATTCCTTATTTGCTCCTTCTCATTACAGATCTTCCAAACTTCAGAGCGCAGGCAAACAACTTCTTCTCTCAGACATGGCATCTCAAGTAAGCCTCTTTCTCTCTCCCTCTCTCTGAAAAATCTTCATCTCAAACTTCTTATCTTATGTTATGTGCACACAAATCGCAATTCAATGGCCTTAGCTAAATATGAAGAACTATGAAATGGATGAAATTTTGATCTTCTTTTTCTGTCGTAATGGATCCGTAGCCACATGAGCTTATTCTCATAAATCTAAGAATTGGGTTTCCAAAAAGTTCTTATTTTGTTACTGTTTGTTGGATTATCAACTGATCTGGAGTTTGAACAATGATATACATGTGAATGGGTGTTTCAATTTGAGATGCCTTATCTCGTTTCAGATCCGGTTAGAACATTGGTCATGAGTGTTTATCTTTTGAGCTAATAAACTTTCCGACATAAATGTATGAACTTGTTACTGGGTTTTCATCAATTATTGAAAGCATGGTACCTGCTCTTGGGAGAATTGATGATAATTAAGAGAAAAGGGATTCATTATCATTTCCACGTACACTGAAGTCTGCTGATTAGTGAATGTGCTGGAAAATATATTTGAACTTTACTGTATGAATTGAACTCTATTAATTGTAAAACAGTTAATTGACTTGGGGGATTTTACGTGTGTTTTCCAATGTCAAATGCCATAATCAGCAGTTTTGACGACATTGCAACTTAGGCTCTGTTTTAATAAACTACTCAATAAGCACTTTAGAAGAAAATAAGAAGGTAAAATGAATTAATCTTCTTCTCATAAGTTAAAATTAGCTTATACATAAGTTAATTTATGGACGTTCTCTCATTTCACCTCTCCAAAAGCTTATTTTAACTTATGCATAAGCTAATTTTAACTAATGGGAAAAGCTTAATTTGTTTTACCATCATATTTTCTCCTCCTATAAATGCTTGTTGAGAAGTTAATCTAAACAGGGCCTTAGTGGGTAGTGGGAACTAATAAAAGAAAAATTGGAAGTAATAAAAGAAAAATCTTGATTATCAATTTTTATTTTCCTATAAAGGATGGTGTGAGAAAATGAAGCTGTGTTGCACACATTCTGCTTGCATTTGCTTTCATGGAGGAGAAGCTTCTGATATTTGTGCAAGGTATTGGTGATAAATACAGTGCTCCTTTAACAACTTGTGTCTATGTTGTTATGCCTGTAGGGTTTGTGTCCTTCGATAAAAAATATTCTTCTTTTGGACTCTGAAGGGAAGCGTGTGGCAGTCAAGTATTACTCAGATGACTGGCCAACAAACAATGCAAAGTTAGCTTTTGAGAAGTTTGTATTTACCAAGACTGTTAAGACAAATGCTCGTACAGAAGGTAAGCAGTAGAGTTTGACAACTATGCATCTATGAAGTCACTATATTTAATATTAGGTGCTAGGGGTGGCTGTTTCAATCTAACCATGACTTTTGATGTAACAGATTTTTGCTTAATGATTACGCTATTTTGCATTTTGGTTTGATCTTTAAAATCTTCTGTTTGTGGGTATTTTTGCCTAGAATTCTATTTACTTTCACCACAGAGCTAATTTCTTAACCTTGTTAAAAATGTAGGTCATAATGTTAGACCTTGGACTAAAATAAAAAAATTGAAGTGTTTTCGTGACCTTTCTTTCATATCACGGATGAAATTGGAAATTGTGTCTCACATACATGAGTTGGTGTTTTGCATCAGTATACAAAAATTCAGTGAATTCTTTTGGAACATTCTTATGATTTGACATTCCTGTCTCTGCATAACAAGTTCAGAATCAGATTGGGCTATTCTTTTCTTTAGTTGTGCATTCCTCTCTGACAATGCCGGACTTTGAAGTGCTTACATATAACTTAGACATCTTTTCTAATATTATATTGGACGTATAGAAAATTTCACCCTGGTCAGCCGTAATGCTAAACATGTAGTATTTTGGTTCAACCCTTGGATTTGTATTAAATATTAATTGATAAACATTAAGATTGAAAAGTTTATTAACTTGTCACTAGTGGTAGTAAGTGATAACAGTAGTCTGTTATACTGAATTGAACATATGATGAACATCCCTAATTACCTTAGAATCAACATGAAACTAATAATTCACAGAAAGCACCTTTCAGCATACCATACTAATGATAGAATCTATTATTAAAGAAAAAGATCAAACTTTTGTCAGTATTATTCATGTTTATCGTGCTTCTTTTGAAAATAACATATTGTTTACAATTATCTGCAGCTGAGGTAACACTACTTGAGAACAATATCATTATTTACAAATTTGTACAAGACCTGCATTTTTTTGTCACTGGTGGTGAAGATGAAAATGAGCTCATTCTAGCATCAGTTCTTCAAGGTTTCTTTGATGCAGTCACTCTTCTGTTGAGGTATTTTTGGTTGTATTTGCTATCTGGATTTAAAACCTGATGCGTCTTTACTGATCATGCTCTGTGTTTATTCCTCTGTATGCCTTTTACAGGAGCAATGTTGACAAAAGAGAGGCACTTGAGAACTTGGATCTCATTCTCTTGTGTCTTGACGAGATTGTTGATGGAGGGTATGCATATATTTCTGTCACAATTTTTCTTTCCCAGATAAGCTTAATTTATTTTTTAATAGTATTTATTTTTCCTTGAAGGATGATACTTGAAACAAATGGACCTCTTATTGCTGAAAAAGTGACCTCTCATAGCTTGGATGCTGATGCCCCCTTGTCAGAGCAGGTAATGCAACTCTGTTTTGACTTGGTGTGTGTTTGGGAAGCAATTGAACCCAACGCAACATACTTTATGAAAGCTACAGCATAGTTGATTTGAAATTTTTGCGTTGGAACATGCAATTTCTCTGTTCAGCGTGGTTTCAACGCTAATCCAAACACACCCTAGTTTCTGTTAGTAACGTGTGCTTTCTATTGGATTTTACAATGCAAACCGCACAAAACCTGATATGTAGGCTATTCCTCAAGCTTATGTTACCACACCCTTAATGGCAATTTTCTAAAACACATTTTTGCGAGCCCAATTTTGAACCAATTATGACTTTTGATGGATTACATTTTAAAATAACAATGGCTAGCTATTCATTCTGACAGTGAGTTTTGATATTGCAGACATTAACTCAAGCCTGGGCTACGGCCAGAGAACATTTGACAAGAACCCTTTTAAAATGATGTTTGCATACACTGAAAATGAGCTACTTATAGTCGAATATCCAATTTTTTGTCTGTTAATGGGAGTTGTTTCATCCCCCATTGCGAGTTATTGTAATGAGCACCATACCATTTTTCTGAAAAGTGTGTTCCGCGTGCATCTTAGCTATTATTTGTCAAATTCGTGGAAGAAGTTATTGATCGAAATATTGTGATATTCAAGTTATGGTTGAGATTTGGTTCCCCAGAATTTACAGTAAATTCTAAATATTTTTTAATCAATATATTTTAAATTTATCATATTAAATATTTTAAACCACTTACATATACATTGTTAGTGAATTCCATTTGTTTTATGAAACACACCATTAATATGTATTAATCTAGTGATTACCAGTGGCCGGGTGCAGGCTAAACTAAATAATTAAGATACTAAGTAGCATAATTAAAGTGTAAATGGTGATTTAAGTCTAGATTTGTTCTTCTAATTTGTGGTTAACTCAAAAGGACGCTTTTAAAAAAAATAAAATAAAAAACTCAAAAGGAGTAGACAATAAAATAATAATTAGTGTCACTATCCTTTAGATAGGAAACAAATAATTAATTTATTAAGATAAATAAAAATAATTAAGTTAGTTTTAAATTTAATTAATAATATCAATTTAAATTTTATTTTAAAAATACTTATAAAACTAAATGATTTAAATAGTGATTATTTTAATGATACTTCTCATAATATAATAGGTAACTTTTTTTTCTCACAAATAATTATGATTTATATTGTTAATAGGATAATGAATGTACTCATTTTGACTAAATAATTATTTTTGTTATTGAATGTGTATAACTCGTGGTTCAAAGTAAAATTATGGTACATATGATGTTAAGGATGTAAGACACATCACAAGTATCATTCAATCTCATTTAATCATGCAAAAGAAAATACAAATAATAATTTAAGCATGTTCAATACAACTAATTGTGACACTCTCTATCTTAATATACATATTTATATAATAAAATACAAGAAAATAAGTACATAAAATGATTTTATTTAATAAACTTAAAGGAGTTTACTTGGGTAAAGAGTTCACATTCGTGTTAATCACCAAATTAAAAACTTACCAATTAAGGGTATGAAAACATTTTCGGCTCAAAACAAAATTGTCCAAAACTCCAAAGAATAAACTAAAGACTTAGCATGTGAAACAAAAATGATAAAAATTACATGTTCAAAATTTATGCAATTAATACATAAACTCGTGCTCCAATATCACATCTTATCATAGCATTGTGTCTCAGTGTCCTCTAACACAAAGTTTTTTAAAGTTATCCACCTAACACCATCTGCTCCCACAAACATAAGATTTGAAATTATCACACAATCCAAGCACAAACAACACATAAGGAGTGAGTTATCCGGAAAGCATTTTAACACGCAAACTCTATGAACTATACAAAACATATGACTCCTCAATTATTCTCAAAATAATTTTAACTTGTCGCGACTCAAAATGATTCAACTCGTCAAGTTCTCTCAATGGATCTCATCACAATACTCGTCATACATTAACTTGTCGCCCTTAGGGTTTTAAAGTTGTGTGTGATTATATGATTCATAACTCACAACTTAATGCATACATAATCTCAATACACATGTGATCTTACAATTTAACATGTACTTAACTTGTCACTTACAAAGTTCATCACACTTTCATAATCCCAATACATTACGTTATCACACCAAATGCATCATATACATATCACACAATAATAATATTAATATGTTATATTCATATGACTAATAATTTCATTAAAAGATGCATTTAAAATCATATACGTGCCACTGAAGTTTGAACTATGCAATACACACAACTACTCAATTATTTTCAAAGTGATTTAGCTCGTCGCGTCTCAAAGTGATTTAACTCGTTGGATTCCCAGAATGGATACCATCATAATACCCGTCGCCCTTAAAGAGTCTTATAGTTGTTGTGTAATTGTACAATTCATACCTCACAACTCAATGTGTACAAAATCTCAATACGCATGTATCTTAGAATTCAACACATACACTCAATCTCAATCACAATGTTATAATTTCAACGCAACATGTTATCACACCTCATGAATCATATAAACATCACATAATATTAAATATTTACATGACACAAAACATGTATATATTAAATTGAACTATATTATTTTCAATTAAAAAGAGTTAATAAAAAATTAAACTAAAAATGCATTGAAAGTATTTATCGTTGAATCTTAATATATTAATTTCCTTCAATTTAATTTTATTATTTGAACTATTAATTCCTAATTTATTTTAAAAATTCATATACATATATATGTGTTATAATCATCAACACCTAATAAACTTATGAGACAAAAACATGACAAAGAACATTTCCAACAATTTAATTCTCACGCTAATCTAGTAAATTTTGTCCAAAACACAAATAAATATAACTCCTAAAACAATTTTACATAGTCATATCAAAATCAAAGAAATCAAAATCACAGGTTCAAAAGCACAAAAACACCAAGAATACTCGATTTTATGAACTAATTCGCATAAGGGCACCCATTGGCTCGTCAAACATAAAAATCTCTTGATTATAATCAAAAAGGCAAAATTACAATCTTGTAAACATCCAAAAATAAACCATAATTTGATCCTCTAAGGATTCTTACACGTGTTCATTTTAACTTTAATTGTGATAAACTCATCCCTTGTCTCTAAGTGGCTCTAAGTGGCTCACATGTGTAGTGTAGGAGTGATAGGATTGAATTAGAGTTCTATTGAACCAAAGTTAAGTGTATACAAGAAAAAGAGAGAATTTTGAGAGAAGAAAAAACATAGAAACATAGTGTAGATGTAAAGACTGACCTAACCTAATATAATATGTCTCTATTTATAATAAGGACACTTAACTTATTATTTATCCTATTTTTTATTTTATAAAAAGTAATTCTATTTTACTCTTTTATTAAATAAATAACCAATTAAAATATTTTTTTTATTTTCTAAAACATGATTTTACTCAATTTATTTTTTAATATTATAAAACCTTTATTTTAGTTAAAAAAAATTTCTCTCCTTTATTTAATTTCTAAAAATTCTATTAATTTTTAAATAATTTTTTTTATTTATTAAAAAAAAACGGAGTATTAAAGTAAATTTGTGGGTCTTCGTCAACTAACTATAAGAAGATTGTGTTGGCTCCATCCTTGCATTTGCAATGAATATGTCTTCTTCCTTCCTCAGCAAGTTCGAAGTATTTGTGAGCTACAGAGGAGCGGACACCCGAACTAACTTCACTAGCCATCTTTACAGTGCTCTGACTCAAAAATCAATAAAAACATTCATAGATCAGCAGCTCAACAGAGGAGACTATATTTGGCCAACACTTGCCAAAGCAATCAAGGAGTCGCACGTGGTGCTTGAGAGAGCTGGTGAAGATACTAGAATGCAGAAGAGAGGTTGTTATACCTGTCTTTTATAAAGTAGATCCGTCAGACATAAGAAATCAAAGAAAAAGTTATGAAGAGGCATTCGCAAAGCATGAGCGGGACACCAACAACAGAAAACATGTTTCTAGGTGGAGAGCTGCTCTCAAAGAAGCAGCTAATATATCTCCCGCACACACAGGTAACAACTATCTCAAAAGAATTCAGCATGTCATGTTAAACCCGTGCAACACTATTTAAATGATGTAATTTTTCAACGTTGCTTGCATGGGAGAGACCCCTCAATTAATTGTTGATAACATGGACTCAAAGCATAGATCAAGTCATTTATCAAAATACATAAGATAACAAACCCCCCCTCAATCAATTTAAAGATTCATGCAACTGTACCACAGAGAAATTGATCACAAAATTTTTAACATCTTTACGAAGGTTTTTAATTTTAGAATTTTAAATATTATTGCCATAGCGAAAAACTGTCATTTTGTTAATTACACAGGTCGTCCAAATATGTAAGTATTAATTTGTGGTAATTTCCCTTAATCTTTGGGAATTAATTAATTGAATGTTATAATAACCATCCAAGAGTATATTTCATCATACTGTTTTTAATCGTTTTTAATTTGAGAGAAAGGCTAGCACTCTTTCTCTAACACTCTCTAACATTATCTTTATAATTGTAATTAATTGAAAATCATTTATTGTGGGTCACACCAAAATAAGTGACTTTTAATAAATTTCAGTTAATTTTGGGGAGATTGTTAAAAAAGAAGTGAAGAGGTAGAGATAGTATGTGTACCATTCCTTTTAATCAAGGTTATTAAATTTGAGAGCTTACATAAATTCGTGAGAGTTTTATAGACTCGATTGGTAAACTCAACTCGTAGACTCGTAAGAGTCTATTTCATATAAAAATAATAAAAAATATCTATAAATAATATACTAATTAAACATTTTAAATATAATAAAACAAAATAGTAAATTATAAAGTTCAAAATATTTAAATAATTAAGTATAATGATAATATATCACTAGTAGAGTAAAGGTTATAGGAGTGGTAGATCATTTTCATCGAAGATTTCATATTATTAGAGAACAAAAATTTGATATTATTAGAGATGAAAATTTTGTATTTGAGAATAACGCACTAAATGAAGATATGTTGAATGCTAACTTGCTAACTCGTTAACTCAGATAATAAACTCGAGAGTCTACCGAGTAAACTCGTACGAGTTAACGAGTTAACTCGAGAGTTTAATAATCCTACTCTTAATTTAAATAGCCGAGTTAATTTACCTTTTGCAACTGCACATGGAGGTGATACCTTCTACCTAGTTTAGTATGATTTCAGCTCATCCTCTCCTTGCTTTTCTCAAGTTAATATTCCTCTTTACTCGATTGTTTCATTTTTATGTCAGGGATGAATCTCACGTCATCGAGAATGTTGTCAATGATGTATTGCAAAAGCTACACCTGAGATACCCTACTGAACTAAAAAGCCTTGTCGGAACTGAAAAAATTTGTGAGAATGTAGAATTATTATTGAAAAAATTTCGAGTCATTGGAATTTGGGGTATGGGGGGAATTGGTAAGTCAACCATTGCTAAATTCTTGTTTGCCAAACTCTTCATCCAATACGATAATGTCTGCTTCGTGGACAGTTCAAAAGAATATT
Organism: Glycine max; assembly: GCF_000004515.6. Taxonomy (NCBI): domain Eukaryota; kingdom Viridiplantae; phylum Streptophyta; class Magnoliopsida; order Fabales; family Fabaceae; genus Glycine; species Glycine max. Next base: position 580,913 of record NC_038243.2, on the reverse strand, counting down.
CACTCGATAAGCTTTTCTCTGCGCTATTGAAGGAGGAAGTTTCCACATCAACGGTTGTAGGATCCACATTTGATATGAGGAGACTCAGTAATAAAAAGGTTTTGATTGTACTTGATGGTATGTGTAACGTCGACAATCAGGGGCGTTATCGTTTAGACTTATTGGAGTATTTATGTAAAGAGTTTGGTGACCTACATCACGAAAGCAGACTCATCATAACAACAAGAGATAAGCAATTGCTTGTCGGAAAAGTTGAATGTATACACAAGGTTAAGAAATTGAAAAGTCCAGAATCTCTAGAGCTTTTTTGCTTAGAAGCCTTCAAGAGAAAGCATCCCCACAAGGGTTATGAGAGTCTCTCAGAAAGTGCAGTTAAATATGCTGATGGGGTTCCATTAGCTCTTAAAGTTCTGGGTTCATATCTTCATACAAAAAATATCAATTTTTGGAAATGTACTTTAGAGAAACTCAGCGAGTATCCTAACGAGAAGATTCAGAACGTGTTAAAAGAGAGCTATACTGGATTAGATGATCTAGAAAAGAATATATTTCTAGACATTGCATTTTTTTTCAAAGAAAAAAAGAAAGATCATGTCATAAGGATATTAGATGCCTGTGATTTTGCGGCAACTAGTGGAATAGAAGTTCTTGAAGACAAAGCTTTGATAACTGTTTCAAATAGCAATATAATACAAATGCACGACTTGATGCAAAAAATGGGTCTGGAGATAGTACGTGAAGAATGTAAAGGAGATCCTGGACAGCGTACTCGATTGAAGGATAAGGAAGCTCGTGAAGTGATTGAAAAAAACAAGGTAAGGAAAAAAATACGCTGACCTTTTATAAGACATGTTTTTATATAGAAATTGTAGGAAACTTGATACTATTTACTTTTTTTTTTGTCTTTTGTCAGGGAACTGATGCAATTCAAGGCATAACATTAGATTTGTCTGAAATTAAAGATTTACTTTTGCATGCTGACACATTCAAAAAAAATGAAAAACTTGAGATTTCTGAAATTCAATAACACCTTGGGTCAGCGTTCTAGTAGTACATACCTCGACCTTCCTGCAACTCTTGAGCCATTTTCTGATAAACTGAGATATCTGGAGTGGATCGGATACCCTTTCGAGTCTCTTCCATCATGTTTCTGTGCTAAGTTGCTTGCTGAGATTCACATGCCACACAGTAAACTTAAACGACTCTGGCAGGGGATGCAGGTAAAAAAGATATATAAGTACACGTGTTTACACTTAATTTTAAAGGATTTTCCATTGTGATGTCTCCTTTTGTTTACAGGAACTTGACAATTTGGAGGGAATTGAGCTAAGAGAATGCAAACAGTTTGAAGAAGTTCCAGATTTGTCTAAGGCCCCAAGACTTAAATGGGTGAATCTCTCCTGTTGTGAAAGTTTGCAGTATCTTCATCCATCTGTTCTGTCCTCCGACACGCTTGTTACTTTGATATTGGATGGGTGTACAAACCTTAAGAGAGTTAAAGGTGAGAAGCATTTAAAATCTCTGGAGAAGATCAGTGTCAAAGGTTGCTCAAGTCTTGAGGAATTTGCCCTGTCATCAGATTTAATTGAAAACTTGGATTTGAGCAATACCGGAATCCAAACTTTGGACACATCAATAGGGCGTATGCATAAGCTTAAATGGCTCAATCTAGAGGGTTTAAGACTAGGGCATCTTTTAAAGGAGCTATCTTGCTTGACATCTCTCCAGGAGCTGAAGCTTTCTGATAGTGGACTAGTAATTGACAAACAGCAACTACATACCCTGTTTGATGGGTTAAGGTCCCTACAAATACTGCATATGAAGGATATGAGTAACTTAGTTGAACTCCCCGATAACATCAGTGGCTTATCACAATTACAAGAACTAAGGCTAGATGGAAGCAATGTGAAAAGATTGCCTGAAAGCATTAAGATACTTGAAGAGTTGCAAATTCTGTCGGTGGAGAATTGCAAGGAACTTCTGTGCCTGCCAACGCTTCCATCCCGCATCAAATACTTAGGTGCCACTAACTGCATTTCATTGGTGTCAGTGTCAAACTTAAACACTTTGGCGACAAAGATGTTGGGAATGACCAAACACATTACATTCAAGAACAACTTGAATTTGGATGGACCTTCACTCAAGCTTATAATGGAAAGCCTCCATTTAACAATGATGAGTGCTGCATTTGACAATGTTTTAGTAAGAATCCGTGGGGCTGTCAACGGCCATAACTATAACAGTGTTGAGCTTTGTTTACCAGGAAGCAGGGTGCCATGGAAGATTCAAGATCGAACCACTAAGTCTTCCATTTCCATTGAACTTCCCAAACGTTCCAACTTTTTGGGCTTCATTTACTGGGTGGTTCTTTCTCCAGCTGGTGGAATGAAGAAGCATGGCACTAAGATAAAATGTATATGCCACTTGCCAGGAAAAGGTACAAAGGCAACATGGTTATGTAGTGATATCAGGGGATTGAACTCGGATCATGTTTATGTATGGTATGATCCATTCCACTGTGACAGCATTCTCAAATATTATGAACCAAAGGTTTCTTTTGAGTTCTGTGTTGCAAATGAAAATGATGAGGCGGAAGTTGATGGCTCCATTTGTATTAAAGAGTGTGGGATAAACCTTATAAGAGTTTCAGATGTGCTGAGTGTTTTAGAAGAATTGGACTTGGATTCGAATAAGAAAAAGGACCTTGAGAAGGGAGTGAAGTGGGAAACAGAACGATATGCAGAGGAGGAAAGCAATGGCATAAGAAACCAGATAGCGAATCAACAATGGAAAATGAGTGAACACAGCACCTCTGATGGTATAGTCGGTATGCAACTCGTTACTCTCCTTCACCAATCTCTTATAATAATCTATACATATTTCATTCTTTATTTTTTATTTTTTATTTATATTATTTAAGAATCATACTCCCTCTCTCTGGTTCTAATTATAAGGTTTAAAAAAATTAGTTAATTTAGTTGAGAGTATTAAATTTGTCAAAGATTATTTTTTTTCTAAAACCAACAAACATTAATAAATTGTATTTTTGTCACTTCACATCATTCTAGAGCGACCTTAATTAAAAATAATTTTATGAAAAATAATTAATGCAAAAATTATTTTATATTACATTTTTTAAAAGAAATATATTCAACCTTATAATAGAGATTAAACTATACTATTAATTTATACCTTATATAAGAAGCGGAGGGAGTATTAACATACTGCCACTAATTTCCTTAAAAAAAAAAAAAAATACTGCCACCAATTTTTACCTCCGAAACTATCCTTACAGGATATGCTATGATATTCAAAATGTCCACATTCGAAATTTGGATGCATAATTATTTTTATAAGAAGTTAAACTTAAATTGTGCTGACTTACCTTTGATTTCTATTGACTAAAATGTTTTACTGTCTCCAAAGGAATATTTCAAGAGGGAAGAAATTGGGAAAGTGATGATGAAGAATCTCTTAAGACCTCGAGAAAAAGAAAAGGTAGGGCTAAATCCAAGAGTTTGGTCACAAGCAAAAAGGTAAGGCCTCTTTTTAAATTGTTCCTTTGTCAACAAGGTAGGGCTAAATCCAAGAAGCTAATATAAGATAACTTCTTTAAATTAACTTATTCTCTTTTCAACTCATCTTTCAGTCTTCAGATTATTCAACTGTTCATCCAGAAACAGGTTTTGAACAAGAATCTACCACTACAGCAAATGGTAGCGAACCAACACAATTTGAAGCAAAATTTGCTTCAAGTTCGGGTGCTAAGGGAACTATAAAACAAGTAGTAATTGACTTACTTTTCCAGTCCAAGATTTATTTTATTCAAGTCTCTATTGTGAAAAACTGACATCAATTCATATACAGCCCAAGGAATCTCATAAAAGAATGAAAGTGAAAGTTAAGATTCCAAGCCCTTTACCATCAGCTTTCGAGGTATGTTTTCGACAAATATAATCTTGAGTTTGTCCAAAAACTTATAGCATGTTTAGTTCCACAGTTTAGGATGAGATTTTCTATGTTTTGAATGTAATTTTAAGAAATTAATAGTTATAGCTTTCACATCCCAAATGTAGTTCTTTCTTTTTCAATGGCTTCCAAACACTATTATTCATTCTAACTTGATCTCATGTATATCAGAAAGTGGACATGGAATCTGTTTCTGAACCAGCACAGGAAAAAAGTCAACCCCAAGAGGAAGAGGTAATCCTAAACACATATTTTCAACTCAGAAACCCTCTCTCTCAACAAAGTGTTCTCCATCCACATGTTTAGGAATGGGACTCTGGACAACATGCTTAAGGAACCAGCTATATACCAACTATGCTAGACCTTCTTGGTGTTTTTTAGATCAAGTTAATTCTAACTTTCCTTTCACTCTTGAAACAGTCTATATTGAACCAAGAGACTGAAGAGTCATATTCTTCAAGTTCATCTGAAGAAGAAAGCAAGGATGCATTAAGGGTACTGTACAAGACATCTTCCTTTGACTTCAACCAACAAGAAAAATGGTCAAACTCTCCAAATCGAGGTAAAGCTCAGAATTCAAGCGAATCTTTCTCTTCAAAAGATCAACTAGAGGTTGGAAGCAGTAAGGTGGTTTCTGAATACACCCCTATGGAGATTGACGATTATCTAAACAAACTCAATGATGATCCCTTTGCACTCTTCGATTTCCTATCAAGCAATGTTTCACTTTCATCGAAACTGTCAGAAACAACAATTCAACAGTCCAGATCGACTGAAAAAGTTTCCAACATTCTTGAAGAACTTCGGTCTTTGGCCTTCTCTCAGTCACTGTTGTGCAACATTCAACGAGTTGAATACAGAGAACAAGTTGAGGTAACTTTGAAGAAACTTGATAATTATATTCGAGATCTATCTGAGAGCCAAAGCAAAGGACTCAATAAATTTAATGATTTCTACAACAAAGTAGTGACAATTTGCAAGGACAAATCCTTGAATGAAGAGAAGGCAAAAAAGATTGAAGCCGAGAAAAAACAAGCTTTTGATAAACTTAAAGATTACAAATCCAAAGTTCAAAAGCTCGATGATGTGGTTGCAACGAATAAGGGTAAAATTGAGACTGTGGAAAAACGCCAAAGGATGATCCAAGAGACCATCAAGAAACTTCAACAAGAAAACGAGGGCTTAAACAAAGAGAAGACTAAACTCCAAACTGCCAACTCGAAGCAATTGGCCAATAAACAAGAAATTCTTGAATCTGTCAAGTATGTTTCTACTTCATTGAGCAAGGCAATGAAACATCATGCTGAACTTGACAAGGAGAGATCGGGTTTAAATGCAGATTTTGAGAATCTGAAGGAGCTTTATAAAAAGATGAAGAGAAGCCCTCCATTTTAATTTGAGTCTTTTTTACTGATTTCTATTGTATTTATTTCATTTTGACAATCTCAAAACAATCATTTCGATTATTAATTTACATGATTGATTTCAGTAATTCTTTTTTATTGTTTACATTTCTTTTGTTAAAATATATGTTCGTTCCTTTATCTAAGCATATGAAGATTCATTTTGGCATACTTGGAGAACCAACTTGTTGAAGGAGCTTCCATTACAAGGACCCTGACCTTCTTTGGAACAAACTATCCTTTACTGGAGAGACAGAATGAAAATGTTTTTAGTGCATTTTTGGCAGACAGAAATGATCCAAATCATTGCTGGTTTTCTCTTACGGTAGTACGATCTACACGAAAATCCAAGAGTCCACCAGACACGACCTAACTGAATATTCCTTTTCTCAATCCAAGTATTATTTTTTTCTGATTTTATTTTATTTATTAATTTGTGCTATTATCTAAGGAGTTCTAGTAAAATAATATTATTTAATACACTCTTTCTAACATTATTTATTATTAATTTAAAATTATAAAATCATGAACGAAACTCATTAAATTGATTATTCTATCCTATATATACACCAAGTATGTAAGTTAAGGACTTGAAAATTTTAAAAGATCGATTTCAATGTAATAAAAAATTATTCTGCTGCTATTATAATAAGTTTTTTTCTCTAATATTGGTTTGTAATAAAACATTTTTATGTTTAACTTCTTAACCTATGAAAATACGTTTTCAAACAATACAAGATTGATACAAGTTAAGATTTATAAGGAAAAAAATACAAGTTAAATCTTATCGTACAGAAATTAAAGTTACTACAAAAAATAAAGGAAAAAAAATCGTGTTTTTTAATTATAGCCAAACCCTGCAAGATTGTTAAAGTAAAAAACGGAACATGGTTGTTTTTTTGTGTTTGTTTTCCCCCTTCTTTTTGGAACCTTCGCAAATGCCATGTTATAAATTAGAGAATTTGCTAAGTTTAAATTGTTGAAAAGCAGAGAATGTAGAGATGAGAGAGAAGTGGACACATGATAGGATATCAATATTCAATAATGAGGCGACCAAATTAATGCGTCACTAAAGTTATGAGAGACTTCACTGTTAGAATTATTGATAGTGCCTTCATTTCTTATTAACGAAGGTATAAACTTGCTTGAAAACAACCTTGGCCTGTCATTTCGTGTCGTGGCAAAAGATCCAGAGTTATATTTTTCTCTATAAAACTTTTCATAAATTCTTTTATTACTTTACTCATTTTATCTGGTAATACCTTTTCCTTTTCCTTTTCTTTTTGTCACTCACGTATAAGAAACGTTGTATAAATTTAATTTAAAACATATACAATTACTCTATTGCGAACGTGTCTGAATGAAGCTTTCCTTAAGCCTCATTAAGTTTCACTCCAAGATGGAAACTATTAATTAGTACAAGGGTACAGTTCAATCACTAACAACATATAAAAAAATTATTTAAAAATACATTAAATAATGTAGTGAATTGCAACAACATCCTCTCAGGTTTCTTCATATTACACATTATACTCCAACTCTTTTAATTATCGTTTACAACAATAATTTTTATAAGGATAATCTATGTAATACTTTTTTTTAAATAGTTAAAAGGGTTAGTGTAATATATAAAACATTTCAGTGCAATAGTATTTTTTAAATAATTAAAGAGTTAGTGTAGGCATAAAAAAAAACATTGTGTGTAATGTAAAACCTTTCCAGTGTAATGAATAAGTGTCTTAGTGAAAAATGAGATTATATACTATCATTTAATTTATTGATACTAATGCGATAATTATTATAGATTCCATGAAAAGAAATAATAACAGATTAGTTGATATGTTTTTTGTTACTAAAAAAATTTAATGTAATCTCATAACAACGAACTTATTAATTTTAATAAAACCCACATAAAATTCGTATTTTTTTTATCATTCCATATAAAATTTGTATAATAATACAAAAGTATATTAAAAAAATGTATCATTAGCTTTACTCTTGTTACTATTATCTAAATTCATACCCACAAGCTAACCAACTTTTTTCAAAAAGTTTAATGCCATTGATATTTAAGTCTCCATCATAATTCCTATTCTAATTTTCTCTCGTTAACAAACGGTGGTGGAGTACAAATATACAATGATACATCGATCATTTCATATCACTCTTCTTTTATCCTTTCGTATTGGCAGACAAAAGTGGGTTCGCCTCCTTTATGCTTTTAGATCTCAAAGTTTGGATTTGATTATAACTAGTTCACATCTCTTACTCTTCCTTTATCCTTAAACAATACGCTAGCCTAGGAATGACAAAAAACACTTTAATAAGATGGATGAGATTATATATATGTGTGTGTCTTTTAAGAGGGGGGTTGATATTATATTATATATTCTATATAGTGGTCATTTAATATTAAATAAAGTGTGAAGCGGATGAATTAGATAATTTTGAATTAAACTACAATAAATAGGTTAAATAATTATTAATTCATTTGTGAATTGTTAAAAATTAATATAATAAAAAATTAGTTTCTTTAGAAAAAACTAGTTATGATCAGTTTAATAAATAAAAATATTCTATCCATTCATTAACCATTTTTTAGATGGATGTTTTCTCACTTCATTTGATGTATATTACATTTCACTTAAAAAATTATAAAATAAAGTTTAGTTTTTTTATGTATACTGAAATGTTGTAGAGTTTAGAATTCATCCTAAAAGACTTATACTCAATCAATGAACATTAAACTATTTGAATCAATGAATTATAAATAATGTTGAATGGTGCTCATAATTCTTAAAAACAATCGATAATCCAACTAATTCATTAGTTTTATTTTCATTATTAGATTTATTGGTTGGATTTATAATGCGAATAAGTTGAATAGTTACAGCTGGATAGGACAATTATTTAATATATTTATAAACAAAATTTAAAAGTATGTCAATTAATATCACAATTATTGCTAAAAAAAATTCATAAATTAACGAAATGAAAGTGTTAGTTGTTGCTTTTATAGATTTATTTTTTATATAAAACAAATTGAATTATTAATATTTTAAATTGTTTTTGTTATCGATTCTAAATTTTATTTTTCTGAAAAATCTGTATTTGTGTGTCTGCACGCGTGCAAATAAAGGAGTTCAAGCCGGGAAACATTAGACATAAATACTCAAATAAAAATCATCAGAAATTGAGCAAATAAAAGTTTGAGAAGAGAGTTTATGGGACCCATGAAAAACTCAAATAATTAAAGATACTAGTAATATACATGTATTAAAAAGAAGTATATTAAGGGTCTTGCTAATGGGTACACGTAGCTCTTGGGTTATGAAAATAAAAATAAAATAGTTTTTATCAAAGTTAATGTTAGCAGTGTATTGAAAATCACAATATATAATGAAATTTTGCCGTTTTGATGAATTCTTAATTTAACCAGTATCTAAAGTCAAAAATTAAAATTTCCTATAAATTAATTAAATATAATGAATCCTACCGGAGTAGTATATTGGAACTCTTAATTAGCTTGTCATTAGACGAATAAAGAAGCAATAAATAATGTATAATTAAACCGTAAAATATTACTTTATCATGTAAATAAATTGTTTCTACATTATATAACACTACACCAACACTTAATTATATAGTTAGCAACATTTGGTTGTATATATGCCTCATGGCTCATGGTTTAATGGTTTTCTTTGTAAACATTAGCTGAAGCGGGCTTGAGTTCAGTACTGATCAATATGACAAAAATGCTGGTGAACATATATTTGGGTTGTTTAAATATTTTATTATCTTATTTCTTTCTTGGTACGTAATGGAAATTGAAATTTTTATAGAAATATATATTGACATATACTAATTATTTGTACACAAATCAGTTTACGCTACGACACTAATAATAATAATAATAACAACAATGATAGCAGTAGTATATTATAACAGATGTTACTCTAAATATTTACTTAATCATCCTCAAAAGGATCCCTTAGCTGACATCTAAGGTTTACCCTGGATGTATTGATCTAATGACATTTTTTTATTCTTAATGAATGTTAATTAATCTCAGTTGACCATATATGTCACGTGGCAGCGGCATGGAATGGGAGCATGGTGGTCCTCAACTTGAGTAATTCAACAATCATCTCATAGAACATTATAAATATTAATTGTCCCACCCCGTAACATGTTCTGTCTTCTACTACCTACCACAACGTAATCTACAAATTTTTAAAATTTCAAACCAAAATTCCAACAGCACTTTTGACATGTCCAGATCGAAGCACAGTTTTATTGCGTCCACGTCCCTCTCTAAAGAATAAAGATCAAATCTTGGCGCCTTGTTCATTCATTTATTTAAGAAGTTCTTTGCTTATTTTAATGTAATTAGGTGTAAATGAAGCATAATTATGTAGTCCTATTTTCAAAAGATTTATCCTCAGCTAACATACCCAAATTATAAGAAAATTTTTGTCACGTGAACCTTAATAGTTTAGGACTTTAGGATAGTGACTTTGTAAAGAAAAAATTGTGCATGAAAGAATGAGATACTCCTTAAAGAAAATTAGTTATATCATATTGTTATTTGAAAGAATGAAAATAAATGTGATTTATTTCACCTAAATTTCTGGCAATATAACAGTTGGTGACCTAAGTGACAGTGAGTGGCAGTGGCAGAGCAAGGTGGCCCTTGGTAGAATTAGAAAAATGATAGTAAATAGTAAATACTACTACAACAAAAAAAATAAAACCCCAATTTCCCCATTCTATTTCTAACTCATACCCAAAAAAAGTTAAAGGCATTGGGAAGCAAAAATGGAAAAATAAATATAAAATTGTTTTGAGGGCCCGGAAATTGCTGGCATCGGAGGAGCGAAAGGGAGAGAGTCCTGTCCTCTCTTTCTCTCTCCTAAAACCCTGTCCTCTCTTTCTCTCTCCTTTCCATTTCATTCACCATTCTCTCTCTCTCTCTCTCTCTCTCTCTTCGTTTTTGTTTTGTCTCCTTCTTCGATCTGCAACAAGCAACAACAACAACAACACGCGTAGCCTCTCACTGCTCTCTCTTCTTCCCTTTCCCATTTTTGCTGCATTGCTACGTTCCTTTTTCGACATGAACGGGCCCCTCCCGTTCGGTGCGTGCATTTTCCTCTCTCTCTCTCTCTCTCTCTCTCTGTTGTGATTTTGAATTTTCTTTTCCTACTGCTTTGGATTGTGAGAAACTGCAAATTGTTTTTCTATTCAATTTGGTGGATTTGGTTGCTCTGAATCCTCATTTCGCTGGCATTGTTGATAATTGGTTGCGCCTCTAGCTGGATCATTATTGTTGTCAGCGAACTTTTGAGAAAAATAATAATAATTATTATAAAACGTGAAAGACGTTGGTTTCACTTTCTTTCACCTTTTTTTAACGCATTTTTTTTGGTTTGAGACATTGTGATGTACCATTGCATTTCGTGTTTAGCTCATCGATTTGAATTCTCGGACTTCTCATACCTGGGAAAGGAACTAGTGTGTAACATGATCTCTGGTTTCCATGCTCTTTTTTTTTTATTATTAATTTATTATTGTCATTATTGTTATTTTCTCGTCTTAGTTTTTAGATTTTTTTATATAAAAAAGTATGATGTCGAGGAATGACATGAATTTGAATTTTAGCTGGAATGGTTTTTTTTTTTTTTTTTGGGTTCACATTTTAATGTTTGCATGAGTTTAGATTTCTTGGTATTAAGTTATTTGCGCTCTTGATTTATTATGCTTATGCAGATTCAATAGTATGCATCAAATGATCACCAGTGTTTATTTGCTCAAGCGAATTATTCTTGGTATGTGTATGTGTTGTTAGGTTTTAGGATTGAGGACAAGGGGCAGTTTGATGGTTCCAAAGATTTTGGTTTCCTTGTTGGTGGGTATGTGTTAAGTAAGTTAGATATAACTCTACGTTGAGCTGAATTCTGGTTAAATGACGCGGGGGAGGATAAGGGCAAAGCTCCGGAGGAGCCATCTTTACACATTTGGTTGCCTTAAGCCTTCTACCACTGAGGAGGCACCTCATCCACTTCAAGGTCCCGGGTTCTCGCGAACTGTGTATTGCAACCAGCCTCTACTCCATGATAAGAGGCCTCTATTGTACTGCAAAAATGATATATCCACGACCAAGTACAATGTTATTACCTTTTTCCCCAAGGCACTCTTTGAACAATTTCGTAGGGTTGCTAATATATACTTCCTTTTGGCTGCATGTCTGTCAGCCTCTCCCATTTCACCTTTCAGCCCACTGAGCATGATTGCCCCTTTGGCATTTGTTGTGGGGCTTAGTATGGCGAAGGAAGCATTGGAAGATTCACGCAGGTTTGTTCAGGATGTCAAAGTTAATCGCCGCAAGGTTAATCGCCATAAAGGCGATGGTATTTTTGGTCCCAGGTCGTGGCAGAACATTATGGTTGGGGATGTGGTAAAAGTGAATAAGGATCAATTTTTTCCAGCTGATTTGCTTCTCCTGTCATCGAGTTACGAGGATGGGATTTGCTATGTGGAGACTATGAATTTAGATGGTGAGACCAACTTGAAGGTGAAAAGATCATTGGAGGCCACCATGACTCTAGATAATGATGAAGTTTTTAAAGATTTCACTGGAACAATACAATGTGAAGACCCAAACCCCAATCTTTATACGTTTGTCGGAAACTTAGATTATGAGTGCCAGATTTATCCTCTTGATCCTAGTCAAATTCTTCTCCGAGATTCTAAGCTCAGGAACACTGATTACATCTATGGGGTGGCCATTTTCACTGGTCATGACAGCAAAGTCATGCAGAATTCCACAAAATCCCCTTCAAAAAGAAGCACAATAGAAAAGAAGATGGATTATATCATATACACCCTCTTCACTGTCCTTATTTTGATATCTGTTATTAGTTCCATAGGATTTATCTTCAAGACAAAGTACCAAGCCCCAAAGTGGTGGTACTTACGGCCCGACAATATTGAATATCAGTATGATCCCAACAAGGTTGGAGTGGCTGGAATGAGTCATCTGATTACTGCACTTATTCTTTATGGATATTTGATACCCATCTCACTTTATGTTTCCATTGAGGTTGTAAAGGTTTTACAGGCAACCTTCATCAACCAAGACATTCAAATGTATGATGAAGAAACTGGGACTCCAGCCGATGCGCGGACATCAAATTTGAATGAAGAGTTGGGTCAGGTAGATACTATCTTGTCAGATAAAACTGGAACTTTGACCTGTAACCAGATGGACTTTTTGAAGTGCTCCATTGCCGGTACTGCATATGGCGTGCGCTCCAGTGAAATTGAAGTTGCTGCAGCAAAGCAGATGGCTTCTGATCACGAGGACCAGGAGTCAGATCTCTCGAATTTCCCCATGCCTAAGAGTAAAGCGCGCATTTCATGGGATAATGTTAGAAAAGCTGAAGAAATTGAACTGGAGACTGTTGTTACTTCCAAAGGAGATGAGGATCAAAAGCATGCCATAAAAGGATTTGGTTTTGAAGATGACCGCCTCATGAATTGTAATTGGTTGCAAGAGCCTAATGCAGATGACCTTTTGATGTTCTTTCGAATATTAGCAGTTTGCCACACTGCCATTCCTGAGCTGAATGAGGAGACTGGCGTTTATACATATGAAGCTGAGTCACCTGATGAAGGGGCTTTTCTTGTAGCAGCAAGAGAATTTGGCTTTGAGTTTTGCAGAAGGACTCAGTCTAGTATTTTCATACATGAAAGATTTTCTGCTTCTAGGAAAGTGGTTGAAAGGTAAGCATTCACAAAAACTCTTATGTTCTTCTACTCCCCCTCCATGGTCAGTCCGCATCATGGGTTCCAAAATTTGCTTTTGCTTTTCAATTCTTTCAAATGATGTGTCCTCTATTTATGTGCTTTTGGGTGAATTCTACAGAGAGTACAAACTTTTGAATCTGCTGGATTTCACTAGCAAAAGAAAGCGTATGTCAGTGATTGTGCGTGATGAGGAGGGCAGTCTTTTTCTTTTTTGCAAAGGGGCTGACAGGTTAGCTTAAAATTTACGTTAGAATAAAGGAAATTGAAATCACATTTGAACTTGTGTTTAAACTTGTTTACCACTATTATACAAAATAGTCACTGCAATTTCCTGCTTCCAAAGAAAGATGCTTGCTAAAACAACCTCACATCCATATGAATGCTCAGAGATATTTCCGACACCTCTCTTTAAACTTTGACATCCATTATTTTATTGCTTGGTTTATACAGTATCATATTTGATCGATTGTCAAAGAATGGAAAACATTATTTGGAGGCTACTACCAGACATCTAAATGAATATGGAGAAGCTGGTTTGAGAACACTAGCCCTGGCTTATAGAAAGCTTGATGAGCAAGAATACACTGCTTGGAACAATGAATTTCAGAAAGCCAAAGCTGCTGTTGGGGCTGACAGAGATTCAATGCTTGAGCGGGTATCAGATATGATGGAGAAAGGGTTGATTCTTGTTGGGGCTACAGCTGTGGAAGACAAACTGCAGAAAGGGGTGGGCCTTATCATTCGTTATAGTCAACATTGCTGTTTTTTCTGCTTCAAATATTCCACCTAATTCAATTTTTGTTCTCTGCAGGTTCCCCAATGTATTGATAATCTTGCTCAAGCTGGTCTCAAGATCTGGGTGTTGACAGGGGATAAGATGGAAACTGCAATCAACATTGGGTCTGTCTACCACAAATCATTTGACCTCATGAAACTATTTCATTTCTGTTTTAAATAATTAAGGTTTAACTTGTTCAAAAATGGCTCTGTAAAAAGTGTGATGAAACTTTTTTTCCGTGGTACAGATTTGCTTGCAGTTTACTTCGACAGGGTATGAAGCAGATCTGTATAACTACTCCTGTTTCAGATTCTGTAGCCACTGATGTTAAACAGGTACCTTTTTTTCATTGAGAAAGAGTACACGAGTTTACTTTATGGACTTGAGTTTAATCTGATGTTAGGCCTAGTTCTTTTGTTTAACACCCCAGGGCATCAAGGACAACATTTTAAATCAAATCACCAACGGTTCCCAAATGATAAAACTGGAGAAGGATCCTCATGCTGCATTTGCATTAATTATTGATGGGAAAACTCTGACATATGCTCTAGAAGATGATATGAAGCTCCTATTTTTGGGATTGGCTGTTGATTGTGCATCTGTCATCTGCTGTCGTGTGTCTCCCAAGCAAAAGGCATTGGTAAGGACCTTTTACCTTTTTCAGTTGTGATTTTTAGGTTTTCTTCTAATATTTTATTCTGCATTTATGTAGTTGATTATTGGAGTTAAATTTGTGCATGACTTAGCTAGATAGGAAAAATTAGATCAAGTTAAATTCAGATGAATCCATGAGTTTGGTTATGTGCAATAGTCATTGCATCACTTGTGTAGGTAGCATTTTTCTAATCTCTGTTGATATATCAACTGTGAGAAAAAACCTTGTGACTTGTGTGCTGTTTTATGATGTCCTATTTCCTTGATCTTTTGGTGTCAGGTAACCAGGTTAGTGAAACAAGGTTCTGGGAAGACTACTCTAGCAATAGGTGATGGTGCAAATGATGTTGGCATGATTCAAGAAGCAGATATTGGTGTTGGAATCAGTGGGGTTGAAGGTATGCAGGTCAGTGGCTTACATGACTGGCTCTTAAGCAAAATGATGCCATATAAAACTATAATTGTGAATGGTGGTTTGATTTTAGCATTTAATATGGCAAGTTATTACAATGCCAAATGTGTTATGTTTCATATACAAAGCCAAATTAAATGTAAGTAAATCCAATAATACAAATACTAGCTTTGTTCACTGTGACAATTTGTTCCGAACTTCTGAATATGGGCTGAAATTCGGATTATCAACTAATCTGTATTTAAATTTTACTAATTTGTTGCTGTACTTCATATAAGATATTTTGAATTGGCCACATTCTTTGATTCCATTATGATTTTTACTTTCCATCATTAATCTCATGTAGAATATAGTTTGGTCAGAAACTATAATTAGCCCATGTTTGCTCGTTAATTGTCATTTTCATACTTCCTAGTCAACAAAATGCACATTGTGTTTTTCTGTTCGGAATCATGTAAAATTTGTAGACTCAAGCCTGCAACTCCCTTCCAGGCAGTGATGGCTAGTGACTTTGCAATTGCCCAATTTCGATATTTGGAGAGGCTCCTGGTAGTCCATGGACATTGGTGTTACAAGAGAATTGCACAAATGGTAATTCATTAATAACCATCTTAATCATTATTCTCACACGTTGGATGCCTTGCCTTCAATTTCTTGTGTGCTGTGCATCGTTTGCATGGATAGAGAATCATGTAATATATTTTAGCAATTTGGATCTTTCTATTATGAATTGATTCCTGTATTTCTTTTCTAAACTATTCTGTTATGCATGCAGATATGTTATTTCTTCTACAAGAATATTACATTTGGCCTCACTATCTTCTATTTTGAGGCCTTCACAGGCTTCTCTGGTCAATCGGTTTATGATGACTGGTACATGATTTTGTTCAATGTTGTTCTGACATCATTACCCGTCATTTCACTCGGTGTTTTTGAGCAAGATGTTCCATCAGAAGTTTGTTTACAGGTTTGTTCTCTTGAAATGTCTTCAATGTGTTTCATCCATGTTAGAATAATAATCCAACCTATTCATGAGCTGTTGGCTGTTGTGCTTTGCAGTTTCCTGCACTTTATCAACAAGGACCCAAGAATTTGTTCTTTGACTGGTATAGAATATTGGGATGGATGGGCAATGGTCTCTATTCCTCCCTCATCATCTTCTTGCTCATCGTCACCATCTTCTACGACCAAGCATTCCGTGCAGATGGCCAGGTAGCTGACATGGCTGCTGTTGGGACCACTATGTTCACTTGCATCATCTGGACTGTCAACTGTCAGATTGCGCTTACGATGAGCCACTTTACATGGATTCAGCACCTGTTTGTATGGGGTAGCATAGCCACTTGGTACGTCTTTCTCTCCTTGTATGGAATGCTTTCTCCAGAATATTCCAGGAGTGCCTACCAAATACTGGTTGAATCTCTTGGTCCTGCGCCCATTTACTGGGTAACAACCCTTTTAGTTACAGTTACATGCAATCTTCCTTATTTTGCCCACATATCCTTCCAAAGATGTTTCAATCCCATGGACCATCACATTATCCAAGAAATCAAGTACTACAAAAAGGATATTGAAGATCAACACATGTGGACAAGGGAGCGTTCTAAGGCCAGACAGGAAACCAAGATTGGGTTCACTGCAAGAGTGGAAGCAAAGATCAGGCAACTTAAGGGAAGATTGCAGAAGAAGCAATCTACCTTGGCTATTTCGGCCCCATCGTGACACTATACATAAGTTAACAGTTTTGGGTATTTTTAGGGTTGCTTATTATATTGTTTGATTGAATGGGGGTGAATTGAAGTCCCCATTCGACGGAAAAAGCATGGAAGCTGCTGTATGTAACATATTTACGTAGAAGTGTCAGTGTGTAATTCTCTTACCACATGGTTGTGATTCAATTGACCTTCAAGAAATGAAACAGTTAAGTTGTATTACTATTTTTTTTTTCTTTTCTTGGGCCAGGGGTTTTTTGAATAGTTTTATTTTGGTTAGAACTTCTGGTTCCCAAATTTTCTCCCAAAAAGGATGAAACCCATTGTTTATTAATTATACTATTCAAATTCTTTGCATATTGACTGTATCATGTACGTATTAATTTCCTTTGGGTGGGTGGTGGGTGGAGGGTGGAGGGGAGGGGTATATTTCTATAATTTAAGTTGTCGTGGTCGAATTAAAATTTGCAGGATACAAATCTTGTGTAGGCATTAAAAAATGTCATTAAGAGGCCTAACCCAACGTTACAAGGTCAATAAACTTGACTTGCGTCATGGAAGCCTTCCTATTTCCCAAGTCTTTGAATCTCATTTGGCTATTTACGTTTCAGCAATTTATATTTTGCGCAATTTACGTTTCTTTGCCTATTTAGAACCCACAATTGATAATTGATTTTAATTCTAATAACTATAAAAGTATTTGTTGACGAAGAATCACGGTGGAGACTGGAGAGTCATTTATTTGAGTCTTTTTTAATTCTTTTGCAACAAATTTTCACCTTCTACTAACAAATTTGACAAGTCTATAGGAATCACTAATATTGTCTTTAAGAGTATATATATATATATATATTCCCCAAATCAAAAGAGGAAATTAAGGGTGTTTTTGATTGCAAAGAAAACTGATGAAAAATTGAGACAAATGAACATTAAAATGACTTGTAATTCACACTTTATTTTAATTTAAAACTTACATCTTAATTCACTTTTTCTTTTTATCTCTTTCGGCTCTACCGAACGGACCCTAAACCCTAATTTGCGAAACAAAGTTCAAAACAACGTCGTTTCATCACTCAACAAAACATGAAAGCGCGAGGAGGGTAAGTGAGCGTGTGTGTGAAGACTACGATCATTCTCACACTCACTTTCTCTGTCCCCTCTTCTTCGTCGTCTCCGTTTTCTTTTATCCGTTTCTATTTTTCCAATTTTGCCCTCCGCTTTTTCCCCATTTCCCAATTTTGCCCTCTTCTTCTACCATGACCTACTTGAAGTCGTAGCTCGAGTCCGTGTTCGCTTTTCCAATTCCCAATTTCCCAAACTCCGTAGGGTTTCCGTCGAATAATGGAACCTCGAGTTGGGAACAAGTTCCGCCTCGGTCGGAAAATCGGTAGCGGATCTTTCGGGGAGATCTATCTCGGTGCGTTCTGCTTCCACTTGCTTTTCGCTTTTTGCATATTTACTGCGGAATTCCTTAGTTTTCGTGAATTCGGTGTGTTAATTTTGCTATGTTGTTGCAGGAACTAATATTCAGACAAATGAAGAGGTTGCGGTTAAGCTTGTGAGTGTTTGGACCTACGACCTACCCTAATTTGAAAAATAAAGTTTTTCTTTTTATGTTTGCAAATTTCAAATATCCTGTTTGGTTGCTGAGAAAATTAGGAAGTTGAAGAATTTAGGGGAATCGGAATGTTTTCAGTGATATTGAAATGATGAATAGTAAGAAATAGTTGTAGTTTTTGTAGAGTGAGATTGGAGCTATAAGTGCTTGGCAGTTGAATTCTTGTGTTTCTTTCTGCTGCAAAGTTGAAACTGAGAGCCGGCTTGGAGGTGTTTAATTGGATGTTTTGTTGTTTTATTTTCGTTTTGATTCAGGAAAGTGTCAAAACCAAGCATCCTCAATTGTTGTACGAATCAAAGCTGTATAAAATACTGCAAGGAGGAAGTAATCTCTCTCGTCTTGATGAATTTGTGTGTTTTGGAAAAAAAAATTTGTTGATTTTGTGATACTCCCTCAGCTTAAATGTTTTTGGGTTGGCCATCTTTTATTTGGCAGATGGGATTCCAAATGTGAAATGGTATGGTGTTGAAGGAGAGTACAATGTGCTCGTGATGGATTTACTTGGCCCTAGCCTTGAGGATTTATTCAACTTCTGTAGTCGGAAATTGTCTCTCAAAACTGTTCTTATGCTTGCTGATCAGATGGTAGGTTTTCCCACATTGTGTAGACATCTTTCTTAATTCTTACTTCCACTTATTTTCTTTAAATGTCTTGAACTGTGTGCAGCTAAATCGAGTTGAATTTGTTCATTCCAAATCATTTTTACATCGCGACATCAAGCCAGACAACTTCCTCATGGGTTTAGGGAGGCGTGCGAATCAAGTATGTGTTTAATTGTTGGTTTTCTTCAACTTTATTTATTTTCTATCATCTCCTGTAATTGATGTATCCTTTTCAAATTTGCGTCTTTTTAGGTGTATATCATTGACTTTGGCCTTGCTAAGAAATATAGAGACACCACTACACATCAGCATATTCCTTACAGGTACTTTTATGACATCTTTACTTTTATCTGATTTTATTCACTATGATTTGTAAAGTTCAATTTCAAACTGGTTTCAACTTTTAGGAATTGGGACCAGTATCTAATATTATGGCAAATCCTATATCTGGATGTTATAAAGTAGTTGCTAGCTATTTATGTGAGTAAGTTTCTATATAGTGGGAGTTTTCTTGTAAAAGAATAGTAGCTTCAAAATTGATGCCATTAAAACTTAAAAGACGTGAAACTAAGTTGGCTTGCACTGGAACCTTCTATTCTTTTGTGTTTCAAATATTAATGCCATTTTATGTCCTTGCAATTTGTGAATGTGTTTCTTTAATCAATCATGACTCATTATTGTTACTTACATGAGTTGTTTGATTAGTTTCTCTGCAATGATTTGTAATTAGTTTTTATTTTTTATTTCTATATTATCAATTTACATAGTCTTTCGAATTATCCATTTAAAGATCAAGATAGAACTTGATTTTTGTGGCACTAAGTTGTCATTCTGTACTTTCATGATTTTCTGTAAATTTGACTTCCTTCTAATCTTCTGCAGAGAGAACAAGAATTTGACTGGAACTGCTAGGTATGCTAGTATGCATACTCATCTAGGAATTGGTATGCTCTTATGCCACTTTTAATCAATACCCTTTCTTATTTTTTAGTTGAATACCATTGATTTGGAACTGAAAATGTCATTTTCATGCTTTGATAGAGCAAAGCCGTAGGGATGATTTAGAATCACTTGGATATGTTCTTATGTACTTTTTAAGAGGAAGGTAATTAGCCTCTCTCCTTTGTTATTTAATTTATTATTTTTATCACCTACTATTTTTTTATTTGGTAGTTCTGCAGTCTACCTTGGCAGGGATTGAAAGCTGGTACTAAGAAGCAGAAGTATGAGAAGATTAGTGAGAAGAAAGTTTCTACTTCTATTGAGGTGTGGTGAAGTTTTTTTGTTTCATATCATATATGCCTATATTTTGTTTTTAAATTTGTATCTGACTGTGGATTGCTTCTTTGTTAGTCTCTCTGTCGTGGCTATCCCTCAGAATTTGCTTCATACTTCCATTACTGCCGGTCACTGAGGTTTGATGATAAACCAGATTATGCTTATTTGAAAAGACTTCTACGTGACCTTTTCATTCGTGAAGGTTTGAGCCTTGTTCTTCTATTTATATTTTATATTGGGATAAGAATATTTTAGGGACCTGGCTATGTTTTTTTATTCTCCCTTTTTTTGTTGTTGACTTCTTGCACCAGGATTCCAGTTTGATTATGTCTTTGATTGGACCATTTTGAAATATCAGCAATCTTCAAGTGCCACTGCCCCTGCCCGTGCTATTGTAAGTGATAGCATGCTATCTTATTGTATTAGCTGATTGATTGTTGAGATTTAGATTATTTAGTGGAAGTGACATTTGCAGGGTCCGGCCGCTGGACCAAGTTCAGGTGTGCCACCACTGGTTGCAAATGGTGATGGACAGTTAGGTATGATCTTTCTTTTTGCTTCACATCTCTGATCTATCATTTACTCGCCTTGATTGAGATGTTAGATTGTGGTGTCATACCATTCAATAATCTGTCAGCTATTATGTGATGCCTTTTGTCCTTCATAGTTTGTCATTTGACTTATCCTTTTCATGCTTTGTTGGTATGTAACTCTTGCAATTTCTTAATGGGGCAACTTCTATGTAGGTGGAGAGGATGGTAGACCTAATAATTGGTCTTCATCAGATCCTACTCGTAGGAGAAACTCTGGACCTATTGTTAATGACGGAATCTTATCTAGACAAAAAGGCCCAGTTACATATGACTCAAATGGATCTAAAGATGCGATGGTGGTGTATTTATTTGTGAATTGATTATCTGTTCTATGAAGTCAGCATATTTCTTGCAGAAAGTTCTGTTTATTAGGAAATTTGTTTTCATGTTATTTACGAATCTCTGCATGGTTTATCAGTTGTCAAGTTCTAATTTCTTCCGGCCAAGTGGATCTGCAAGGCGAGGTGCTGTCTCAGGCAACCGTGATGTAGTTGGCAGTGAGACCGAGGCCTCTCGTTCTCTGACCTTGGATTCAAGTCAGGGAGCATTTCGTAAAATCCCTTTCCCTGGGGCTCTGAGAAGTTCAGCTATCATGACATCTGAGCACAACCGAACATCCTCTGGCAGGAACACATCCAACATAAAGAATTTGGAGACAACTCTTAGGGGTATTGAGAGCCTGCATTTCAATGACGAGAGGGTACATTATTAGCAGCTACCACTCTCGATCACCTTTCTTCTTTGTAAATTCTAAAAAGGCTTATACTCTTTTTGACGAACTAAGGAGTGGAATGTTGTCTATGCATTGTGTTGAAGAAAAGCTGCAAACAAGTTGGGAATATCCCTCATAAGTATACAATAAAAATATATGTCTAGGCAGCTTCCTAACTAAACTGGCCTTGTAAAAGGCTTCTGTTCATACAGTTTGTGTTATACTGACAAATGTTTTGCTTCACCTTTACGACCCTTTTCTCTGACTGCTTCTATATTTAGTCATTTTTGTTTCTTGCTTTTTTATCCTACATTTTGAGAATAAATGATAATAAGAACATATCATATCATTGACGAACTATTAGTAGGGGAAGTGTAAGATTTTGTGAGCAAGATGTGAACCGGAGTTGTGTGGCTTTATCAAGGTTTTAAATTATTGCTTTGAACAACCACTGGCGTTTAATTGCTCTTATCCTTACGTGATATGGTCGGTGGTATTTGTCGGAGTGACGGCACTAAAAGAAAATAAAAGAGAGGGAAAAAAAACAGCTTGTATTAAGAGGCACCACAAATTGGGTCTAAATAAGAGAACATTAAAATATGCTGTAAAAATCGGAGAAATTTATATAATGTACTAAATGAGCTGGATGGATCATGTTTTTTTTTTTAAAGACATTCGAAAACGAGAAGGCTCATCTTGGGATGAGTCTTAAGGCCAACTTTTTTCGTTGTTTTATTATTGGTTGTTTATTTATGGATTCGTAAAATCATTGCTACGTGTAAGCTGCTTATATATATGAATTTAATTAAAATGCATTCACAGTGTATTTTTTTTTTTGTATTTTTTGTTCATCATGTATGATTAAATTATTAAGTTTGATATTAATTTATACTTATATTTATAGTATATCCAAACACAATTTGCAAGGTCATTTCATTCTCCGGCTCTTTTAATTAGACATGTACAATAGAATGCCGTTTCATAACAACTTTGAAACCGAAGCTTCACTGAATTTTCGGTAAAGGAAAATAGCACAGCTAGTCCTATTAGAAGTGTTCAACATTTGAAATTTAATAAGGAATTAAGATTGAATTGCGTGAAAACTCCTTTGCTTTCCTATTCAAATAACCATAGACAAAAGTTTCAGAACTTTGGACTGATAAGTTTAATTTTGATTCACGGTTAATATAAAAATTTGCCTTAAATGTAATTTTACTCCCACTATTTTATTTAATTTGTAATTTTGATCTTTCTATTTAAAAATTGAGACATTTGATTTTTTTATTTTAAAAAATTCGTAATTTTGGTCCCCTATTTTAAAATACAAATATTTGATTTTCATATTTTAGAAAATCTATAATTTTAATTTAATCTTTAATTTTAACTATGTTTTATTTCTTTCATTTCTTACTTTTGTAATTAATTAAATCATTTTTTGATATTACCTTAAATGAATATGTTAGGTTTAGGATTTAATTAAACCAAAAGAAATGAAATAAACTATAGATAAAATTAAAAATTTGATCAAAATTATGAATTTTTTAAATAGAAAGACTAAAATTACAGATTTTTAAAAAAATAAGAGGATCAAATATCTTAATTTTAAGATAAAAGGATCAAAATTATAGAATGAACAAAATAGAAAGACCGAAATTGCATTTAATCCTAAAATTTTTTACACTTAATTATATAATACTTCAAGTACGTCATTTAAAATAATTATAGTCAAAATTAACGAATTTGTTTAGTGATATGTTATTTATGATTAGTTTTTACATAAAAAATATTTAAACCGCTTATATATTCTAAGTACTCTATTTTATTATGTATCCAAATAATGAGAGAGGGAGAGACATTAGCATCTGACTGTGTCACTATTTCAAAGCAAAATCAAGTGTATCGCCTCACCAAGTGAGTTAGTGAGACAGTTATCTATTACACTGAACCAAACTTGTATATTAGGTTGTACTCTCTCTTCAATGCAAGTTCCATTTTCATTCTATCATTAAACAATTTTAACTTTTGTATACTTCTTCAGTTTAGTTTACACTTTACATAGATCTTGTAGATGCGTAAGTTTTGTCCTAACACTTCGAGATTATGTTGGTATCACTTGCAATGCAAGACAGCCAATTCTTTCTTTAATTAATTGCCTCTACTGATGTCTCTGTAATTTTCCTCTGAGAATTTTGATACTCTTTCTTTGCTAGTATTATAATTTTAAAGTCTGCTTTCCATGCACCTATACTACCATAATAGAAATAAGCATTAAGGATATGTCTAGTGAAAACCGAACAGCTTTAAACTAATAATTGCATCCTTGTTCTCCATCTGGTAATCATAAAGTGGACCAGAACTTTATTAATGGGAATTAAGAAGGAAAAATTATTATATAATTCTAAGACTATTATGTTCTAAAATTTTATCTTTTATTTCTCATATAAAGGACTGAAGGTAGTATTTTTAACAAATTTCTATATGTTGATTTTTATTTTCTTTTTTTAAATTAAAAATGCCAACTACATGTCCTATTGAGATTGACCGGTACCATAGATCACAAACTATCTAATAATTTCTCACGAGGAAGAGTCACTCACCCAAAGCACCCCTTTAGTTTTCTTTTAAGACGATCAAAATAAAATTGCGGAGCAATCGACCAAATTCTAGTTCAAAACCAATAGCATTACTACTAGGAAATTCAGCAGCAACTTGCTAAAATTTATAGGTCATGCCTCCCTAAAAGCTTAGAGGAACTGGGAGTCTGATACCAATAAGTTATGGAGTTCAACACATGAGTAGAGTTTTAACATTTTTAAGGAAGGTAACTTGATTTGAATGGATTTAGAGTCCATATCAAAACAAGTAAATCACAACAGAAAAGAAAAAAGGTAAAAAACAATAGTATATTACTATATAGTTTATAACTATATACCAATTAATCTCCATTCACCACCATCCATGGACAGCTTGAGTGTATGTGTTCTTGATCCACCTCAAACTCTTCCTTAGTGAGCCTTTCATTTTCCCTTCCGCAGAATATATTTTATAGCCAGCCACCCTCTTCTTCCTCTGCAACTCAGGGTCATTGAAGCTCCAACTCTTTGATACTTTGCTATTGCTAACTGTGCTTTTCCCTTTATCCACCTTCACTTCCTTTTCCTTACCTATCTTGTATGGATAAGCAGAACCAGCATAGCTTGCACTGTAACTATAAGACCTCAGATCTTGCATGCTTGTTGGTGCCACCCTTCCACCACTGTAGTTTTCAATCTGCAGACTCTCATTCCTGCATGATTTTGATCTGAATTCCATTATAGAAACAAACTATTCAAATACAAGAGTGAAGAACTAAGGGTGTAGTTTTAAGGAGAGAAAGAAAAGAAAGAAGCTAAAAGAGATGGTAGGTTGTTGGACTGTTGGTTTTGCTTTCTTCTAGTTGTATTTTATTGGTGTTGTTTATTACTACTTCATATAATCAAATCTTTGAATAGGAGACAGTTGAAAATGATAATATATTAATGTTACTTTGTTTTGTCGTCTTCATTAATGGAGTCAGTGGGGCAGAGAAGGATTCATTCAACATGGCATAACTGTGTGAAGTATTTCCGTTTGACCAACTTTTACACGTGGAAGTGATCAAATTGGTTATGGCATGGAAGTAGCTGGTAGGGAAGGAGTAATGTTTTTTTTTTTGACAAAATACAAATTAATGTGCCACCCTCTTAGCTAAACTTGTAAAATTGCATAAACACAGGAACTTCTTGTAATTCTTGGGGTTACTAATGATTTCTACAAAATTATTAATTCCAAAGTTAGATGAAGAAGCCAACTTTACTATTTCAATAGATTACCGGTGATCTTAAATGAATATGGATCTTATTTTCTCCAAATAATTTTAGCTAAATTATCATTCACTGATTGAGAAACTTGGGAATTGAGATCAAATTTTCACATTGAAATTAATGGCATTTGAATTTGATGTTATGCAAATAAGTGGATAAAAAACATGGGCAATAAAGAGATAGGACATTCAAGTGTATATATAAAGTGGAGGTGTGACAGAGGAGCATCCCTCCATTTCGGTTGTATTTTTTTACTAAAATTCTAAGATCAATCTCTGTTCATGAAAAAAGCAAAACACTCCGATTTTTTAGTTAATTGGGGTCCACACTCCACATCTTAAATAGTACCCAAATCCCTAATGGATCACCCCACATGTTTGTGTCTTTGGAATCAGCAATCTAGATGAAAATTTTAGCTCCTTTCCCCTTTGCTTCTCTCTATATCTATATATAAAAGAAAAAAAAATCTTCAAAATAGTCACAAAAGAAGCCAAAGGCATGGGAAATGTTTTCCAGTGCATTTTAAATCATATTAAGAAAAATAACTTTGATATGGTTTATTATAGCTACCAGCCAAAATGAAATTATTGTATCAGAACAAAGGAAATTCGCACACGAAACTAATAGATTTCTTAGTTTTCTGTTCTTTCATAGCACCAAATAGTTAGACAAGACTGATTTCAATACCACAAGTAACTATATTTTATTTCTTGGAGTTTTGTACAGACTTTATTTTCATGTTTTGGTCGAAAGTGCATAGTAATATTCGTTATTAGTACCATCAGTGTAGTACCTAACATGAAGCAATCCTCTTCAAACTAATTGTAACTCCCCACTTGAAGACTTGAAGTACTAATTGATAAGATGATTATCAGCATGCTGTCTTTCTCAACCTTACTTCAATAATTCAGCACTGAAAGTAATTTTTACATTGTATAGCCTCTGACTATATATGTTCTTTATCATTAGTAAGAGTTTTTTTAAAAATAAAAAATCGAGGAACGTATTCCAGCTATAGTGCATGTTGGGTTCACATTTAGAATAAAATCATGTTCTAAGACAACGGTTTTTAACATGTTTCCAAAACACTAGTGAACATTGATAGCTCCATGGAATGGAGAGTTGGCTGCTGCTATTCTTTGGAGAAACTTGTTCAACACACACAAACACAAAAAAAAAAAAAAAAATAGTAACTTATAATTAAGTTGAAATTTGAAGCAAAAAGTAAAAAAGTATTTGGTTCATAGATATTACATTTTCTTTATATCTTTGTATAAAATATGCTTGAATGGATTTTTTTTTATAAGTTTCGTGTTTAAAAGGAAGAGAGATTAATACCACATTTCAAAATAGGGAAAACTTCTAAACTAAAGTACCTACAAGTTGCAATATTGTTACGCATACCTCTTTTTAAGTTGAAAAGTGAGATCTAAATAGTGCGACTCTTTCTTATTTCACTAAGGGATTTGATTTTGAAATCCCCCAAAATATCTTTGCATCTTCTAATTCATTATGATAAGAAGGAAAATCACGTAGACATTTAATAATAATAAATAACATTAAAGTATTTATAACAAATAAATCGGTGATCAAACTGGCCAATCGGATTATTTGGTTCACATAATTTTAAAGACAAATATGTATCCCTTGCACAAAAATGACAAGTTAGCAGAATTAAGAACAATTAAAATTCCTTTGCCATGTATCAAGTTAATATTAATATTTTGCACATGACTATATTTAAAATGTCTGCAAATCGAACACTGAAATTTAAAAATTGAAACCTGTTGAAAATTTTGCCTATCATTAAAAATATGGTTGATGATTTTCTTCAAAGATAATTTTATAAACATATTTAAAACTCTGTTCAAAGCAAAAGATTCGTAACTGCAGGGTGTGTTCACGTGATTATGAATTAGAATGGAAAATAAATAGTTACACAAAAGAAATGAAGATGAGAAAAGAAAGCAAATGCAGGCTTGAGCAGCAACCTGCTAATTAATTGATTAAACAAAATTTATAGAATCCAATACAAATAGCATCAGATCACATGTCTTTGATCTCTAATAGGTAAAATATATAGAGAAAAAATAAGAACAAATAATACTTGCCAAATAGAATAAGATCCTGATGACTTAACAGAGAACAAAAATTAACTCATCAGAGTAAATCAGCAACATTTGATGGCAGCTCCTCTACAGTCACATTGTAGAACTTCTGAATATCAGACAGCATTCTGGCATCATCCGTCGTGACAAAGTTTATAGAAACTCCTTTTCTTCCAAACCGACCACTACGCCCTATGCGGTGGAGATAGTTTTCAGGTTGGGTTGGCAGATCATAATTTATGACCAGAGACACCTGCTGTACATCAATTCCACGGGCAAGAAGGTCAGTGGTAATGAGAACTCGGGAAGAGCCGGACCGGAATTCACGCATGATGATATCACGGGTATTTTGGTCCATGTCACCGTGGGTGGCAGAGACTGTGTGATCATTGCTTCGCATCTTGTCAGTGAGCCAGTCCACCTTGCGCCTGGTATTCACAAAAATGACACTCTGGGTGATAGCCAGAGTCTCATAAAGGTCGCATAATGTCTCCAGCTTCCACTCTTCCTTGTCAACATTGACATAAAACTGCTTGATACCCTCCAGGGTCAGTTCATCACGCTTTACCAGGATTCTCACTGGCTTATTCATGAACTTTCTTGTAATCTCAAGGGCTTCTGGTGGCATTGTAGCAGAGAACACTCCAACCTGAATTTTGGATGGCAGCAGCTGAAAGATGTCATAGATCTGCAACACCAACCAAAATTTTCACAATGTCAAGCATGGAAGAGGGGGAAATTCTTGTATCCTGTCCAGATAAATAAATATTGTATTTCTTCTTATAACTCCCCCTCCTATCTATGTCATGCATGCACATTAAACTAGATTGGATGTAATAATTATATGATACCATATTAGAGACTCCCAAAGAAGTTCATATTAACACAATGTTTCACAGCATAAAGGTTTTCAAAAGTGAAAATTATTTCTTTTGATTTATAAACACAAGGAAATCTATGCTTCAAACAACCAGGATACTTACCAACATAAGAGATAGGATAGTCAACAAGTATAGGACAGACAACCAAGGATAAATTAGTGCACTAAATATGAAAACATGGTAATCAAAATAACAAACCTGATCCTTAAAACCACGTGAAAGCATTTCATCAGCCTCATCCAAAACAAACATCTTTATGCAATCTGGGCGAAGAGACTGCCTCCGCAGCATGTCAAACACACGCCCAGGAGTGCCAACAACAGTATGGACACCAGCTTGGAGAATGCGCTGATCCTCACGAACACTTGTCCCACCAACACAAGCATGAACCTTAACTCCCAGGTAATCACCAAGAGCTCGCATAACTTTCTCAATCTGCTGTGCTAGCTCCCTTGTTGGTGCCAAAACCAAAGCCTGGCACTGAACCAATCCATAATCAAGCTGCTGCAAAATTCCAGAACAAAATGTTGCTGTCTTTCCTGTTCCAGACTGAGCCTGTTGAATCACATCCAGACCTTTGCAGAAAGGAACAATTCCCCTTTGCTGGATTGCAGAAGGCCTCTCAAAACCTTAAGAACAATAATAAAACATATCACACATTATTTTTGTGATAAAGTAAAGCAAGTAACACTTATTCTTTTTGAAGTGCATCACTAATACCCTCATGAAATATGTAAAAAGTTTCAAAACAGTTAAAATTACCAAAAATTATTGATTTCCTGTGGGTCCACTTTGTTTAATTGTCTTCCAGTACGTAAGTAGTTTTGATGCACAGGTAAATTTAAAAAACAAAAACTGCAGTCATACATGCAATGAAAAAAAGTAGATGCTCATTTTACATTTGCATTATCGGGTATGTCCTAAATCATTCCTAATTTTTAATAATTGCCAATATAATAACAAAGCAATAAATCTTTATGATATTTTAATGAAACTACAAATAATTTCAGTTAGTGCAGCACAAATGAATTTATTTATACTTTTAACTGAATTTTAAAGTCTCGCAGAGCAATTGACACTGCAACAGATATGTATAAGCATTTAAAATATGGGGATCAATATGCCAGTACATACCATAAGCATATATGCCTCGCAGAAGATTCTCTTGCAATCCCATGGCATCAAAGCTGTCATAGACTTCGTCATATGAGGTGAAGAATTCTTGCCCATCAGTGGAAAGCCTGTGTAGTTAATTTGCAAGACATCAAATTACAGAAAAACGTATATGAATAAAAGCATTTCAACAGGTGAAGAATACTGTAGAGGAACTTACAATTCACTCATCTTAGCATCATATTGGCGACCATCAAATTGTGTTCCTTCTGGAGCCAAACCTGCCATCACTGCAAAAAGCAAAACTTCCGTTAAAAGAGACCATACATTCAAGTACTCTGGCAAAATTGAAAAAGATAACAAAGGAATCGTTCAGAAACAACACACAAATAACCAAATCAATAATGCATCCACTATAAGTTTATACTTCAGCACATCAGTGGTTTGGGAGAGATACTACTCATTATCTCAACCATGTATTAAAAGAACAAGACATCCTCCACTAGAGATGTCACAGAAGAGCCAAACTTGCAATCCACACAGGAAGAGAAGTGCAAGCATTAAACTTCTGTTTCTCTTTGATGTATGGAGAAGATCAGAAGACATTCAAAAGGGCAAAAAGGATACATGCCATACCAAAAAACAAATCTTTCAGTGTCAAATACCCACTTTGCCCACTCCTCCAAGATTCAGTTAAACAGTGCCAAAATCAAAGTGAAACTAAAACACAAAAACAAAGTGATCATTGAAAACTTAAGCTTATGTTGAGCATAACATATCACTGTATCCAAAAGCAAATCAATCTATCAAATAAGCAATACACAACAATCCATTAAATCTAAAAATACGATCTTTTAACGGGAAACTAAACATACCACCGAATAACGAATCAAAAACTTCTGGGTCGATTTGATATGGAAAAAATTTAGATCAAGCCCAGATTCATAGAAGAGAAATAGAATCAGTGATTTACGAAATTGAAAAGGAAAAAACGAGACATACCTGGTGGAAGTTTGAAATAGAATAAGGAAAGAGAAAAAGCTAAGGGGTAACTCCTCGGATCTGCACCGTGGAGTTAAAGGGAGGCGAATAGAGAGGAAGAGGGAGTGTTATATTCGAAAGGCTAATAGGAAAAAAGGGACCAAAAACAATTAATAAAGGTTTCCACGTTTACCCTTTCAGATGCCTTATGGGATCAATTATGGTATTCAAATATATAATACATCCTTTCCTATTCCTTTTTTGTATTTTTATTTTGATTTGATAATGAAATAACATGATATTGATATGATAGGAAAATTTAAGGAAATTTTTTTGCACAACAAAAAGATAAGGAAACTTATATATTTTTTTTGGTAATTTTCCTTGGCAGTTCGTATGAATATTCTTACAATCTCTAGTCTAATCTTTTTTTTTTAACAATCTAATCCTATAATCTAGCACAATGGAATCATGCACGATCTATAAAGGTTTTTATTTTATTTAAATAAAATTTATAATAAATAAAAAATGTTTTTAAACAAAGAAATTATATTATAATCAAATTTCATAGTAAATTAATATTTTAAGTATATAAATTATATTTTAGATTAATGATAAATATTTTATACTATTGTAATATAAAATTATTTTAATTATTGATAATCTTTTAAAAAATATTAAAATTTAATTCAAAAATAGAAATAAAATAATAGATTGAAAGAGATAAAAAAAAAAGTTAAAGATATCTTCGTTAAAGAAAAAATTCAAAAAAAAAACATTTCTATATAAAAAAACACTATCATTTAACACAATTATTCCAGAAGATTATAAAAAATAACTTTTAAATTGAAAACCAAAGATATATTTTTTATATTGAAAGATAAATTTTAATGAATAATAACAAATAAAAGTGATAAAATAAAAATATTTCCTCTTAATTAGGTTTGTTTTTAACATACAATAAAGAGTTAAGATATGAACTCCCATCTACTTTTTTCACTCTACGAGGCAAGAGTCTATTACCACTCATACCAACTTAGGTTGATAAATAAAATAATAAGATAGAACAAAAGTTTAAATGATAAAAAAAGGATAAACCAAGTAAATAAAACAAAATTACAATATAATTAAGAAGAAAAAAATTATTATATATGATATTCAATCATATAAGATAAATTTATTAACTTATGATAATTATGTTAAAGATCACTTATTATAGTATATGATCATTAAGATACATAAATAATCAAGAATCTACTGTGAATGAATATCAATATAAGAATCCAAACCCCTAATAATGAGATTACATTTATAATCACTTTCTCTTAGTTGCTTCTTCTCCTCTCTTTTCTTCCCTCCCCCCTAGACCCACTCCTTCTTCCTCCTTTCCCCACTCCCTATGTCAGCACTGCTGCACTACACCACAACAGGATCCATCTATATCATAACAGCAGAATCCTACTGTGCCAACTGTTCCCAGACAGTCTTCCAACCTCTTCAACCTATTACCAGTAACCTCTTCAACATTATATTATCATATCACTTAATTTGAGAGCATTCTTATGCTATATAATAAGAGACCAATATAATCTTGAATCATAGTTTATTTTATTGGCATGTGCTTTAATTGATTTCTATTTACAAGTTCTAGGTTTTGCACAGTTTTTTGGAAGTGCTCATCTATGTATTCTTATATGGACACATCTGGGCTTCATAAATTCATTCTAAGTTTTGGACATCCAGTTCTTGGAAATAAGGATTCTTTAAGCATTATAAAGAAGTAGTAATTTATATGAAATATTAACATATATTTCGTTGGAAGCCAAGTGTGTGTGCTTTTCTCTGGTTTGAAGGGCTTGCATCGAGGAGATATTTTGGTGTGTGTATTTCCAAACTGTTGAGATGAAGGCACATTTACCATTATGATGTTTTCATGATCATGATATAATGGTTAAAAGTGGTAAAGTGTAGTTGTGTTCTGGATTTACATATGCTATTTATAGCTTTGTGTTGTACTTGTAGGGGGTATGTTAATCTATGGACTTGCATGTTATATATATATATATAGCATATTGTATATGTATCATGTTTTTAAATTGGAGTGAGTTTTTGCAAGCTTGAAATTGTACTACTACATACACGTTTATACCAAGGAGTTTATTAAAGTGAGATGCAGTATCTGAATTATTGGAACAACTCAAGGAGTTTTACCATTTGTTTCTTCCTTTGTTTTTAAACTCATTTTTCCCACTTAAAGCAATTTGTGGTAGGAAGACTGATGTAGCATTAATTGTATAGACAGTTAATTTAATTTTTTTTGTCTAATAAGGCAACTTTCATTTGTTTCCCCTATGAAATCTTCTTTTAAGCTATTGTTAAGAATACCCTCTTGTAGTGAATTATTCTTTCGGTTCTATGTATTGGTTACCAAAAAAAAAAACCAAGTTAGAGAATAAAGAATTTTACTCTAGCCACACATATGTATTGGGTCATATGTCATTTTATGTATTTTGTTTTATTTAAACGCTATTTGTCTTATGCATTATATCGAATTGACACTTTGAAAGTATATACTTTTAAATGCAGTATCTAAGAAACAAAAGTAAAAACATTGGGTTGAATATGCATTACCTGGTGATTGAATATATCAACTATTCACCAAAAAAAAATTATCAATTGGAGTTCATTTTGTGAGTAATATATTTGACTCAGTGATTGATATATTTAAAACCTTTGATTATGTTAAGAGGCATTGAGTCATTATTTCTTGGTTGCTTAATATCAGGTAAAAAATCTATTGGGTGCTACTGTGTAAGTTTTCAAGCTGGCAAGACAAGTGGAACTTCATGTTACTAAACCCATATTGGTTGGAAATATTTTGGTGTTATTTTAAAGATTAGGCGAAGAGTCAACAAGCATGAGAGACTGATGCAGAATGATGCAGCAACAAACCATACATCTATATGACAATGACTATTTTATTTTTTTGTTGAAGTCTCGAATATGGTAGTTGATGTTTGTATAGGGAGGTGTTTTTCCTTTAGCATATTGGGGGGCTTAGACACAACACATGGGTTATTATTTTTTAATCAAGTGATGTGCACATCTTGTGCTATACTCAAATCAATAATAAGTTGGGCTTTGCTTTCAAAAAAGAAAAATTATTTCTTGATCGCTAACAAACAAAAATTATTTCTTGACCAAGTTATTTTATTTTTATCATTCTATTTTTTTTTCAATATATTAAAAAAAAGACAAAAAGTGAGTTTTTCATATGTTATAATTTCATGAGTGAAAAACAAATCAAATTTAAAGATTTTAATTTCCTATGAAGAAAATTAAAGAAATTCATCAACTACTAAAAGATTATATGCAAGAGTGTATTCTAAAAATATAAATATATTTTGTGTTTCAAATTGATTTTTTTTTTGTGTCAATTTTTTATAGCTTTGACAGAGAATATTTACTTTAACCGTGTATGAGTATGAATATTACTTGACTTTTCAAAATGAGGACGGACAAGGATGGATACATAACTACTAGCTTTGTCACCATCCCTAAAGGATATATTTATTATATTTTTCTTATTTATTTCATTTTTATGAGTTAACATTTTTTATTATAATGGGCAAGTTCATTATAAATCATAGCATTTTTATGGCTTATTCATTTTAATGACATCTTAAATTATTTTTAAATTTAAATTTAAACAAAAATATTATGTACAACTATATTGTTATAGTAGTCATTTTTAGTGGATAAAGATGAGAACAAGTTAAATCTTAAGAGCTACTTTATTATAAAATCTACATTAAATTTCATTTTTTCTACCATGATCTTCATTTTTGTCAAAATCAATAACATTTTTTCAGGCGTAGCTGTTATATAATAGTTCCCACAAATAACCAATCTTATATTTATTCCGGACATGAGTATTTGTTTAAGATAGATGAGTTAATTTAATTCATTACAAACTAGCTATAAGCTTTAAATTAATTTTTCTTCTTTTAATTATTGTCAATTCAAATGAATATAAGTCATACACATAATATTATGTCGCACCATTTATGTTTACTCTTATTTTACATGATATCATGTTGTTTTGTAATATATCAAGTAAGATCCTATTTTCATATAATGTGATGTCGTGGCTATTAAAGAAACACCATTGTTGAATCTGCTGGACAGTGATAAAAAGATCTGGAAATTTACTCATAATGGCATGTACAATGTGCGCTATGCTTACCACAGTATAATGGAAGAAATCTTGGATGTCTCTCACCTGAAAGTCGAAGGAAATTGGATGGCAATTTGGAAGCTCAACATCCCTCCAAAAATTAAGCATTTCCTTTGGAGGGCACTTAGAGGATGTTTCCAACCAGAAACAAGCTTATCACGAGAATTGTTGTTATTGCTCTAACCATTTCGAAAATGAGTGGCACCTATTCTATGCCTTTGACAAAGCCAAGGAGTATTGGAGGAAAGCAAAATTATGACACCTAATTGAGTCCAAAGTAGATTCTGCAGAAGGTTTCAAGGAGCTCACCTTTGAACCATGTTGCTATCACGTACGCTATATGGAAAATCAGAAATGACAAGATTTTCGAAAGCAAGGATATTGATCCATGATTAGCTTGCATATTTGGAAGCTGGGTTCCCTGAGGAACTCACATCCTTACTAGGGTAGCAAGATCATATGTTATAATTGTATTTCTACTAATATTCATTCTGATGAATTGAAATGAAATAAATTTATTTTCTGTCAAAAAAAAGTGGCATCCTATTTGTTACTACCCAAAGGTTTTAAACATTCTTATTTCATTAGTTTGGACATGTTGACAATGGGCCGGGCCGGTTGGACAGGTATGGCAATGGCCCAACGTACAGAAGCCCTTTGTGAATTGTGAGAGAGAACATCGGATCGCCCGCAGTTTCACTGATTCCATCTTCTTCTTCTTCTTCACTCTCTCGCTCTCAGAGTCTCAGGTAAGTAAAATCACTCTTAAGCATCAAACCCTATTTCTTTCAATTTCAAAACTCATTCAAAGTTCCTTATATACCAGATGCGCATAATTATTACGGTTGGATCTGTGGCTTCTCTCGTTTTCACTCCCTTTCACTTCTTGAAACTTGCTTAGATATCAGATGCACGTAGATAACGAAACTTCATTGTTTGGCTATGTTTCCTTAACATGCTTTTTTGTTTCTTGCCCCCAAAGGAGTGGTTACCAGGTTGCCTTATAGAATAATTGTGTTGGAGATCCCATTTTGACTAATGATATAGCTAAAATAAGTAAGGGAAAGTGACAACTCTCATCCTATAAGTTAACTTTTAGGGTAGGGTTGGTTGAATTAAGCACAAACCCAAATTCTAAGAATTACAAATGGAATGAACTTGTTTCGAAATTCAACAGATTAAATATGGTTTAGTTAGGTTAATTTTGGCTAGGTGTTTTGCCCCCTGAGGAAATATAGATGAATATCACTTCTAAAATTTTTGCAGCCACCCAGTGGCTAAGGAAAAAATTTCTTTTTTCTATCAAATTTATTTCCATCTTGTATTTCAGACTACCCTTCTAAAAAACATTTCAGATGGTTGACAGCAATCTTTCCTCTAGATCACCTGAACAAACTCGAAATCCCAAACCCAGTTTTCTTTGGATTAAGGGATCTTGTTTTCTAGTGCTGAATGTTGGAAATATTAATTCTGTTTGATAACATGATTAGTGGAGATTTTACTCTCTTTTTTTTGCATTCTGTTATCATACACTTAGTTCTATTTGTGGTCTGTACTAGATTTCACTTGCTGAATTTCAAGTTGACTATGTTATCCTCTGAATACCAAAGGCCAAAGCTAATTCTGTACTGGTTTCACTGAAGTAGCCGTTCTCCTACTAGAATAGGTCAATGTAAGCATTGCTTCAAAGAACCGTGTATAGAGGCTGTGCAAAGTAAATTAATAACAGCCCATGCTGTTTAATATTTGCAGAAGTAATTAACTGGTTATATGGAAATCAATACCTATAATTATCAATTAGTCCAACTCTTATTCCATCCAATATGCATTTCATAGTTTGGTAGCTTGTTTAACCTAAAAATACAGTTTCAAAATGTATCTTGCATTTTAAAGAACACTGTAGCAATAACCATAGTTTCTATAAGAATTGAGTTGTATGTTTAGTCCTTTTGAAATAAGAATGTGACATAGCCTGTAGATATTTGTATTTCTTTTCGTTGAGATAGCCTGCAAAAATCTTGGCTTATAATTGTATCATAAAGATCAAGTTTGGTTTCATATAATATACACTATTGGTTTCTTCTCATTGATGTGAATAGAAGTAGACATAGGTGGCCGCAAGGCGTTGATCTAGTTATGGCTGAACTTGTGTGGATTAAGAGAAAAATTTTTGCTTTCTTCCACCAATTGTTTACTGAAAAATCTTTATTTTTCATTTCAGACTACTTTTCTGAAAGCATTTCAAATGGTTGATAGCAATCCTTCCTCTGGATCACCTGAAGAAACACAAAATCCCAACCCAGATGGGAATGCACCTGTTGAAAGTGATCTTGCATTGGAGAATCTAGCCCAAAAAGTTCAAGAATCTCTCTCTCTGGAAAAAAGACACAAATTCTGGGAAACCCAACCTGTTGGGCAGTTCAAGGATATAGGGGACTCCAGTTTGCCAGAAGGCCCGATTGAACTTCCAATCCCCTTATCTGAGGTCAAACAAGAACCATACAACCTTCCTGACCACTATGAATGGGTTACTTGTGACATCAACTCTGAGGAGACGTGTGATGAGGTATACAACCTTCTTGCTCATAATTATGTTGAGGATGATGAGAACATGTTTCGATTTAACTACTCAAAGGAATTTCTGCGCTGGGCTCTGCAACCTCCTGGTTATTTCAAGAGTTGGCATATTGGTGTCCGTGTTAAAAGTTCCAAAAAGATGGTTGCCTTTATAACAGGTGTTCCTGCTAGAATCCGAGTTCATGATGAGGTTGTTCATATGGCAGAGATCAATTTTCTGTGTGTCCATAAAAAGCTTCGAACAAAGAGGCTTGCTCCTGTCATGATCAAAGAGGTCACCAGGAGGGTGCATCTGGAAAATATGTGGCAGGCAGCCTACACTGCCGGAGTAGTTCTTCCTACACCTATAGCAACTTGTCAATACTGGCACAGATCTTTGAATCCCAAGAAGCTAATTGATGTTGGTTTTTCTCGGCTTGGTGCACGAATGACAATGAGTCGAACCATCAAGCTTTACAAGCTACCAGAATCAACAATCACCCCAGGGTTTAGGAAGATGGAAATTCATGATGTTCCTGCAGTTACAAGGCTAATTAGGAATTATTTGAGTCATTTTGTTGTTGCACCTGATTTTGATGAAAATGATGTCGAGCATTGGCTTCTTCCAAGGGATGGCGTTATTGATAGCTATCTGGTTGCAAGTCCTGAGACTCATGAGGTCACTGACTTTTGTAGTTTTTACACACTTCCTTCTTCTATCCTTGGCCACCAAAATTATAAAATTTTGAAAGCAGCATATTCATTTTATAATGTTTCCACAGTCACTCCTTTGCTTCAGCTGATGAATGATGCTCTCATTGTCGCAAAACACAAGGATTATGATGTTTTCAATGCATTGGATGTCATGCAGAATGAGACCTTCTTGAGGGAACTGAAGTTTGGACCAGGTGATGGGAAACTTCATTATTATCTTTACAACTACCGAATAAGGCATGCATTGAAGCCATCAGAGCTTGGGCTTGTGCTTCTGTAGTCTAAATTTTGGAAATTTGTCTTGCTATATTGGGATTCATTATGGTTTTGCTATAGACATTGTATGGTTGCAAATTATGTGGTGATCCCCGGTTAGACCTTAAATTTTGTTTTACCTTTCGAACAAACAAGTTTTACATAGTCCTCGCTGGCAATTCTGGAATGTCAGTAATGCCCCAAACTGGTATAACTTACAGATTGGTAATTCCTGTTTACAAATTTTGGATGATGTCCTTTTAAGTTTGAATGTTTGTCTTCTAACATTCTTTTTCTGCAAAGTATATGATTGTGTTCCCTTTTTTTTGTGTGCTGACAATGATGATGCCTTTTAAGTATGAATGTATGTAATGGTGTATATTGGTTTATCTTTGAGCTTGTGACCTATATGATTGCCAACAACGTCGTAGCATTAAGTTTGAATGTATGTATTGGTGTATCTTTGAGCTTGTGACCTATATGATTGCCAACAACGTCGTAGTATTTCCCTCTTATGTTTTAGTAATTTTTTTTTTGTTTGATCCATTAAGTTTTAATAGTCTTGTTTTAATCTTTTTATATTTTTGAAGAATTTTGTTTTTTTTAGCAGAATGTAAGTATATTAACAGAAAAGTATGATGTGTTTGTTAATACTAATTAAGTTTAAGTTTTTAAATGGTTCTATTTTGGTCATTTAAGCTTACAAAAAGTTTTATATCAGTACTGCCAATTTTATATACACATACTCAATGTCTACTATTGGTATAAGATGATTTACCAAAACTATCACATTACTTCAAAATACTTCAATTTACTTAAGATAACTTCAAATTTAGGTACAATCACCATAACACAGAATATCAAGAAACTTAATAAACTTAATACTAGACCAATACATTCATAATCCAGGCTAAGCCACCAATTTGGATAATTAATTGTCAAATTACACCAATACACTTGACACCACAACCTATTTTTGATTTCTAATACAGTGTTGATCTACTGTTTCAAATACATGATTATTACGAGGCAGAGAAGAAGAATTGACTCTGCAACACTCTTTAATATGTAGTAGGAGATCGTTAAAGATGTTTGTCATGGAATTTGTTGTCATGATGGGGATAATTAGTACTCTAATGTTTAAGTTGTTGAATTTACCAATGGTTGTTACCAGAAGTAAACATTGAATGTGTAAATGGAAATGAAGACAAACAATTCGAGGCAGAGGAAGACCCAAAAAGACTATAAGAGAGGTTATCAAGTGACCATTGAAATTAATGATTTGGATAGAAGTATGGTACTTGATAGAACATTATGGCGGAAATTGATCCATGTAGCCGACCCCACCTAGTGGGATAAGGCGTTGTTGTTGTTGTTTAAATGGAAATGAACTGAATTGAAATTATTTTAAAATCTTAAAAGATCAAAACAACATTATCAAACATTTCACATTTTTCTGTTAACATATTTAACAATTCGGCTAAAAAAAGTGCAAAACGAAACCGTTCACAAACGTAATGGACCAAAGCAGAAGAACACTACCAAAAATAACATTGAGCCTTACCTCAATGGCTCAAACTGTTAGATAAAAAACACATTGATGATTTATATTTCATCTTTAATATCGCCCTCAGTTACGTTAAGATTTCACTTTTAATTAAAAGAATTGGATAGGAAGGATCGAGTTCTAGACTAGAGTCAAGACTCAAGACACATGAATGATCTATATTACATCGCCAAAAAACACAAATGAGTTTCTATTGCTTACACTTTGGATCCGAAATCCGGAAAGATTTGGTGGACCGATGATATTACTATAAACATGACTTTCCATGCACTTTTAAGGAATAAAAATGTTAAAGGAATCTGATAAAATACAAAAAAATATGTAAAAATAGTATTTCATTGGATCAACAAAATTTTACATTTAGAAACCAACATCAGAACGAATCTATTTATAGACCTTACTTCGACCATCTTAAGCCAAGAGGATAATTTCACCACGGGAACCTGCATGAATAGACCCACAAGATCAATGGTAGTTAAAAATAATCAATAAAAGATTGAAAAATTCACAAATAAGAGGCAGGAAGGATCGTTTATCTATAGTACATTGTTCATATATATCTTTTGCTAGCTGTAACATTGAATCACTATGTTCAACCAGCAATGATATTTTTTCTGCCTCCTTTACTGCTTCTGCAGCCAGATATGATTTACTTTCAGCATCAGCAACTCTGTAGGCTGCAGTATCCGCAGCTTCCTTTAATGTGTCATTAGTCATAAAGAGAGAAGCTGGAGATTGCCGTTGTGGTTGTGGAGGCCGGACATCCTTTGCTTTTGGTGAAGGTGACTTTGTCCCCGAGGAGGCTTCCTTTTTCACCTTGTAACCATTTGGTACCTGTAGGTGGTAAAGAGAAGAGAAATCCTAGAATGAAAACAACCTTCAACATCATTCAACTTAAATGTTAAATTTCAGCTTGTGTGCCATGTCCCCCGATAGAAAGGTGGGCCTTGGAAGTAGAGGAACAGAAAGAGTACTAAAAATGGAAGCCCAGATACATAGTAAAACAAAGTGATGTGTGTAAAAAAACATAAATGTGCAACATATATAGACATTCACATTACTAATTGCTCGTTAATACAAAAACATTTCAATAGTCAATAAATGATTATTACAATTTACAAAAGTGTGTGCATATGTGTTTGTGTGTGTGCATGTGCACAATATCAATATGTGTAAATTTAAAAAAAAAAAAACATAAATGCACAATATTTGTTAATGTGTATGGAGAAAAATACTAATGGTTCGGTAATACATAAACACATCAATAGTCTATAAATGACAACCACAATTTGCCAAAAAAAAACAAAAAGTTGTAATCATCTTTACCCCACCCATATTAGAACGTATTTTTTCTACTATGAACATGTCACAAAATATATAATTTCCTTTTGAGGAACTCCAATTGGATTCTTGAATACAGATATGTAGTAAAGAGCGACAATACATTTACAAGTTTGAATAAGGATAATTTATGAACTAACAAAAGGTCAGAAGGGAATAGCAACTTAGAAATAAGAAAATAAAATTGATGCCTACTAGTTGAAATCGGGAGAGGAGGGTGCTTACTCTTGAAGAAGAAAAAAGAACAACAATGATTCAATAACTAATTACACATGCATTAAAGCCATGTTAACCAAGTAGCGTGCTTCAATGATAAAACTTAGCATGATGTCTACAAGTTGAAATAATAAAAATGAATAAATAAATATAATATACAAAATAGAAAGCCCAATGCATGAGATTCCCACCTGATTGGGTTTAAGAGTGGTGAGGTTAGATATACATAGTTTTACTCTCACAAGCAGAGAGATTGTTTCCAGGATTTAAAACAGTAAGTAACCTTTAGGTCATAAGACAACAACTTCACCATTGTCCCAAGGCTCACCCTCAACTATAATATACAATACATCTGTAAAATCACCATATAGAAGGACTAAATTACCTTTTCAAGTTTCCCTTGACTAACAAGCCTCCTCAACCGTGTACTTAATGCCCTTTTAAAATTTTGGTTTACCTGATGATTTTTTTGCTGCAGTATTACACATAGTGGTTGTTATAGTTCTAAAATTCTAAAATAAAAATGACAATACTAAATATAAAGAACAATATGAACAATAGACAATCCAAATCAAGTTAATCTTCCAACTCCCCTCACCCCCATAAAAAAAGGTGCAGGGCTTCCACATACTACTTTTACAAGATCATAATGGAACCATTATCATAAAAAACACTAAGAGGGTCTTGGAGTTGAAGAATTGATCTTAAATACCCAAATGTAAAGTGGAGATGGCAAATGGATAAGTTACAAAGTTACAAAAATGTCTGTTGTTACCAGCCGGAACTATTTATCTTTAGAGAGAAAAAATTGTTTATTACTCTCAAATAAGACAGCTCTGGTAAATCAGAAAACCTAATGAACAGCTGAAACTCAATCCCAGATCTATAAAGCTTAATAATGATCACAGAATTATATATGGAAAGTGAACTGCATTTCCATTCTTGGTGTTGATACGTAAAATCCTTATAATATATCACTGAAAAATATTATGGAAACATAAAGGTAATAAAGATCTTCATCTCACCTCCATGAATTTAATAATGGCATTCATGTCGGATCCATTACTATCTTTCAGTGCTGATAGAGCTTCAAAAATCAATGCATTATACCTGATAAAAGATTGAAAGTACAACAGCCCCTCATAATATGATCTTAATTAATGGAACAAATAGCTTGTCATGTTATCAAATTTATAACAAAAAAAACTAATGGTAGTCAAATAGAAATGCTGAAGTGTAAACAATAACTAAATGAATAGTTCTACAACATCACATTTTACTGTATCAAAAAATAAAGTTGATAAGTGGATAACAAATCTCTGCACATACATTTATAATAATTGGTAATTTATTCTATTCAAATTTCAACTTCAGCAGTCATCTGAAATTTGATGTTTTTCACTGCAGTCAGTGGAATGCCAGAGTTTGGAGTTAGGACCTCTCTCCTTTGACTTGTTATTAGATGAGAATGT
The DNA here is from genome assembly GCF_000004515.6 of Glycine max. NCBI lineage: Eukaryota > Viridiplantae > Streptophyta > Magnoliopsida > Fabales > Fabaceae > Glycine > Glycine max. Next base: position 538,093 of record NC_038243.2, on the reverse strand, counting down.
TTTATAGCATCTCTTTGCTCAGCATGTGGATTCGTCCAAGGCTTTTATTTGGTAGACATGTCGGGTAGAGAGATTAAGTTTTTTTGTCATTAATATCATTATACAGTTTTATGTTTTACATTTGGTTTAATCAACATATCCTTTTTGTCCCTTTGTAACTTCTTCAATTCTTCCCTTCAGATAGAAGTTCTACAGTGGTCCAAAAGAAAAGGAAATCCAAAAACTCTAAATCAGTTATCAATATTTATCATGCACAGATACGGCACAATTCGTGACATAACCAATACTGATTCGATTTGTAAAGCTTTTTGTGTAGGGGGCTCAAAACGGCCGCCATATATACAGACCAAAAAAATTTTTGTAGTTGTCCCGAAGAGAAGGAAGTACAAAAATCCTAAATCGGTTATCATCGTTTATGATGCACAAATACACCACAATTCACGACGTAACCAATACTGACTTGATTGGTAAAGTTTTTTGTACAGGGTGTCGGGAGATTGAAAACGAGCGGCATACATAGGGACAAAAGATTTTTCGTTAAACCTTAAAAAAATATGGAATTTTCATATCTGATGCCAAAACCGCACGCAACATAGTCCTCATCATCATCATCATAGACAGGGCAAAAAGGATTCAACAAGTAAACTGTCTATCAACCTATAAGCCAAAGCAAAGCAGCCTAAGAATCAAAATTTCATTTTTGGAGGGTTAATGAATGTGAAGAACAGTGAAATTCTGTAAATTGGTAATACAACAACAAATTTCTGTTAATTGGAGTGAATGTACAAAGGGCACAATACATATACAGTATTACTGGCATACCTTGGAGGGTTTTTGGCATCTTGGTCATTCTGAGAAGCGTCAGGGGCAACAGCAGCATCAGACGATGCGCTTTGAGGAGCAGGAGAAGCGTTCTGAGGAGTGGCGGTGGTGGCGGTAGTAGCAGGAGGAGCAGAGAAGGCTTTAGGCTTGGGAACCCTAGATTTTTCTTTGGAGCCTTGAGCACCGTTGCTGACGCTCAAATTGCGCCATTTATCCTGAAGACGGGGGGGGATTTGTAAGAACCCTAACCCTAATGTAATGAGAAAGAGGGGGGGAAAGGTGTTACCTTGAGGTCGATGTTGGAACGGGAAGTGAGAAAAGGGGCGAATTGGGGATCCTTGAGAATGTTCTTCCACTTTCCGGGGCCGTGCTTTTCAACGCCGGCTATGAGAGCGTCTTCTTCGTCCTGCGTCCACTTCTGCTTCTGATTCCCCATTCACATTCAATTCTCTAACTCTGTTTCTTTCTTCGCTTTCAGTTTCAGATATTCTTCATCACTCAGTTACTAACTCCCTTGTATATATACGTTTTATTAAATTGAATTTTATTGCATTGCCATTTCCCAACACTTGTCGTGTGATTTTTTTTTTTTTAAGTTCATTTGTCATGTGATTTTGTTTTAGTATGTTCATTAAAATATATTGCTTTCATTTATCTAACATTTATAAAAAAAATAAGAGTAAAGTCGAAAATTAATATATAATTCGAACCACTTTAGATTGAATCGAATTTTATTTACATTTTAAATCAAACCCATACGGTGATTAATTAAAAAAATATATCCCATGATTTTTCTCTTTAAAATTAATCTTACCACATCCACAAATTTCCCGGTTTTCTACATTTTAGGTTTTCACTTACACAATAATAATATAATACAAGAAAAAAGATAATATACATAATGTAAAAAATTTATATTATCATTCAATTGTAACCTACCATGATGATAAATTTTAACTTTTATAATAATTATTTTAAAAATTATATTAATAATGAATTATGATTAAACGATAGTGTAAAAATATTTTATATTGTCATGATGATTAAATTCTTATATTTCAAATTAATAATAAAATAAAAATAATAATATTTCATTAAAAATAATTATTACACACATTTGCCAACAAAAATAAATAAATTATTACACATATATGAAAATTGTGAAATATATTTAATAAATCACTCTATGTGTAAGTGACTTCAACTAACTTATAAGTCAATTTAACTAACATAAGCTAATTTATAAGCTGTAACCTTGATTATTTTAGTGAAACTAGTTTATAAGCTAGTCAAAATAACTTATAAGAGTATCTATAATGTGATTGCTTAAATGGATTATTTATTTTAAATTTGTGAGTCTTACAATGTCATATAAATTTAAAAATTTTACACAAAAATTTACTTCAATGTTAAAGTTACTAAAATGAGTATTTAACTTGTTAGAATTTTACAAAGTTACTTCAAATTTTGTAATTAAAAAATGGTTATTCAATTGGTAAGAATGATTAAGCAACAATTGCTTATACAAGCAATTCACTTAAACAATATAGTGTTAAGTCATTCGTTGCAATGGTAAAAATATTGTTAGTTAGTGTTACTTAATTTTAAACAAGTTATGAAACACCTATGTTAGAGATGCTCTAAACTATTAAAATAACTTACCAAACACACTCTTAATGCAAAAATTGTAAATAAGTAAAAAGGAAATAAAAACTTAAGAATTTAATTATAATTATTAATAGTATATATTGTGATTCAATCATATATTGTCATATATGATAAAATAGTTATTACCTCTACTTCTACGTATAAGAAATAAATACTTAATTAATCAAAATCAATACAAATTGTTAAATTAAATTATTTTAATTAATATTAATATTATTATAAATTTAAATTTTATTCTAAAACTACATATAAAATTAATTGACTTGAGTGATGGTTAAATATATTAACATTACTCGTAATTTAAGAAATATTTTTTCAACTAATAAGTATAAGTTATATTGTTAATAGATTAATAAATACATCCATTTTCATAAAAAATGTAATATTTCATTAATATAGATTACAATAAATTAAGAGTATTAAAGGAAATTAGTACTTAATATATTTTAAAAGTGTTAATATGTTTCTTATAAAAGGGCTTAAAAAAATATTACAATTTATTTCTTATAGGATTGAAGATACTACTTTTTATAATATTAATGTAAAATTCATAATGCTTTAAATAATTTATAATTAGTTGATTGTAAAATTTTGAACATGGCCAAAGATTAAACTCAAAACCTAAAAGTATAAAAATATGTTTTAAATTATAGAATATTTTCATTGAGGAAAATAAATTGTGCTTAATAACTATGCATAATAAGAAAAAAATTGTTTATAATGATGTCTTATTAAAGTGATATTTTTGTCTTGTATTTATTAATTTGCAAAAATAGATTATACAATATCGTATAAGGAAAAAAATATGAAAATTATTGATACTTTTATGAATTTTCTAAGTTCTAGTTGACATATGGTAAAGTTTATAACGATAAATTAACAAAATCTAATAGAGTTAATAAATAATTGAACTTCTTAAACATGACAGTTTGGTTCAGATTTGGATTAATTTAGATTCACAAATCTCACAAGTACCCTCACACTTAATAAAAATCTCAAAACAATTTCAGTTGATAAATGATTATCTTTCCAAAGTTAATTAAAATTATGTGCAAACAATTTTTTTCAATATATTATCTCATTTTGGATCATCGTGAATCATTACATTGATTGTATTTTGTTTTTCGCATAATTAATATGCATTATTGTCTTTGTTAAAAAAAAATATATATATCATTGTCAATTCAAATTCAACTCATCTATAATCTAATTAATAAAATTCAAACCACGATCATAATCCCTAAGAGTCTAAGACTATGTTTGTTTTGATTGAAGCATGAAAAAGGAAAATTGTGTTATGTCACTGACAAGTGTACCAAATATTGTTTTTGCAAGGGACTTATTCAATCTTTGGCAATTTACACACTTTTTGCTTACTAGGCAATGAGTTAAATACAAAACTTGGAAATAAAACTAATAAAAAAGGTGTTTGATTCTCATAGGTCTAAGTTACGAAAAAAAGTTGTGAGAAAATAAATATTGATACTCTTCCCTGTAATTGTCTTCAAATACACCTTCTGAGGGTTCTTAGCAAGCTCATCATACTCAGGGGATCCTTTCTAAGGCATGAATCGCCTGCTAAGAGTTGGGCGGTTAAGGATGTAACCTCCATATGGATACTGTCCAAAATTAACAGCTGCATGGAGGGCTGAAGCAGTCCATATGAGGATTGTGCAAGAATCAATCAACTCTTGGCGAGTTTTCATCTTTCCCCGCCATGGCTCATTTTTCTTGTCACCATGACCAACCTCTACAAGCTCTTTCCAAAAGGCTTGGAGTTCAGCATCTTGTGCAACAGCAGCATCTGACTTGTAGTAGAAAGACACATATTCTTGGACCCAGGATTTGATAGCAGCCCATATCTCTAGTCCATCAGCAGCATAAGGATAGTCCTTTATCAGAAGGCGAAGCCCATGCGGGGAAGCTGGATCCTCAACTGCCACTCCTCTGGATAAAATGCAAGGAAGATTATATTAACATAAAAATAAAGGCAAAATGTGTTTTAGATTCCTCAATTTAACATTGATCTTAGTCCTTGTATTTTAAAAACCATGGTTTTGGTTCTTGTATTTTATGAAATGTGATGGATTTGGTCCCTCCTCGGGTCAAAATGAAGCATAGAGAGTTATGGATTAAATCCATCATATTTTAGAAATATGAGGAATAAAATCAGCATCTTTAAAAAGTAGGGACTGCAACCAATTTTGACCATACTTGAAACACATTTTATGCTAAAAATAATTATTTTTAGGAGCATTTTGTTAACTTGTATAGTAAGGATTACCTCTTAACATGCTAAAAATATTTTAGTCCTTGCGACCCATTTGGATGTTGCAGCGAATTTTTCGAAGTAATGTTTCTGCATAAGATAAAAAGAATGTGGATTTACCTGTTCTACAGTGAGTCCACCTAAGTTTGGCTCCAAGTGTTGTTTGGTTATTGTACTGGTATTATCACCGTAGAGCTGGCTATCTAGCTTGCTCTTTGGTGGGAACTCCAGCAATAAATTTAATTTGCAACGAGGCAAGGTTATCAACTGCAAATTTAACAAGTGATAAAATATTTAGTTTTTGGTACTTGCTTAACAGCAAAATAGTAAATTTACCTGAAGTCTTTTAATAATGTGTGGATTCACACCAGCAGTCATCTCTCTTGCGAATTCTTCATCAGTCATCCATGCAGACTGCTCCACTGCTCCAAATAAGAACATTCCAAAAGATCTACTAATCAGCCTATTTTGTTATTTGAAATTAAATATTAGTATGTTTCAAATATACCTTGAATCACTTTAGGCGTTGGGAACTTAAGGGCCTGTTCACCATCAGTTCTGAAGAGTTCTTTGAACAATGGTATAGGGCTAAGCTGGCTAAGTGTATTAGTAGGCAACTTAATTCCACCATCATCGAGTCCGCGCACGTCATAGAAGCTATTAAACTCAGGCTGATTGAATTGCAGGCTAAGTGCAGATTGTAATTGAGGTATGACATTTTGAGATGCAGACTTGAGTATATATACAAGAAAGTCTGATGACTTCAGGTGACCAAATGATTCATCTCTTGGAAGGTAAACAAAAGTCACTGCGACTCTCACTTTTAGGATCTGGTAAGATTATAAGAGTAACATTAAAAGTTAATAGTAATAATTTTTTAATCATAGCAAGGAAAATGTTTAGATCAGCAAAAGACATTTTCAACTACAAAATAGAAACCGAATTTCCAATAAACAATTTATTACATGTTAATCACATTTTAAAATTTCATTCGTTCTATAAAATACCATAAAGTAAACATCACAGCAAAAGAACTAAAAAAATGTTTAAGTATTAGAACAGAAGCCTTACCTTTCCTGGATTTTTTTCTACCAGTTCTTCCCCTTCGAGGGTAAGGCAAGGTGGTGGATCCTCCAAGAACTGGACGAGCCAATCTGGCATTGGAGTCAGGATCACCTAAATCATTGTAGACATCATAGTCATAGATCCTTTCATGTTCTTTGCGCTCTCCTGTTCCATCTCCTCTTAAAGTCTTCAGTTCTTCTTCTCTATACTTCACTAGTGGACCCGGTTTTTCACTTGGAAGATATGTCTACATTTATTTATACATATTTAACAAATTTTCTCATTGATTTAAATTCAACAAACTAACTACTTTACTAGGTAAACGGTTTATTACCTTGTTTGCAAAGAAAATGCGGCCACTTTTGTATTTTTTGGAATTGTAAACCCATGAGTTGCAAAGGAAGTGGATGGATCCATGGTTAGGAATGTCTTCAAGAGTCAAACTGACAAGGAAGAATTCAACTTGCTTAAAGTTCTCAATGTAAAATGCTCCAGGAATTCCCATGTCACTGTCCCATTCAAAATGAACATTGAATGCAGATTGGCCTGCTCCCAAGGTTGGAAGGGAGGTAACAAGACCTTCCAAAAATGTTTGCTTTCCAACTTTCCCTTTTCCAATTCCTACAGAAAATAAGATAAAGAAAATTTGCACTCATCAATTCTTTAGTAATCAACACAAGTAAGGTGACTTTTCCTCTTATATTTTCTTTAAATAAACCTAATAAAAATACGTTCTCCTTTATTTTTCTTTTACCATAAAATTTCTTATCTTACTACTGAATCCAGCACATTGTAAAAAGAAGAAAGAGAAAAAGTACACCAAATGAGAAATCTGATAAGAAAAAAATACCATATTTTTTAAAAGGTTGTTGCTTGGGACGCCCAGCGTTTTTTGTTGGGATACTCAGCAACCCGGGTGAAAGGGCGAAAATGCCCTTCACCCTTTCATATAAAAGCCAAATAGTGACTTGTCCATACGAGTCACTATTCAACTTCTTTTTTTTTTGTGCTCTTCCTCCTTCCTCCGTTTCGTGCCTCCGTGATTGTGCCATTCGTGGTTCCGTCGTTGCTGCCGCCGTGACTGTGTTGTGTTGTTGTTGCTTCTTCCTTCTTCTTCTCCTTCGAGGTAAGTTATCCTTCTTCTTTTGTTGTTGTTATTTTTTTGTGGTTGTTACTGCTTGTTCTCCTTATTGATTGTGTTTTTCTTGGTGTTCATTGAGTTTGTCTTCTCCTTCATTGGCATTTTATGCGTGTGTTCACTGCGTTTTTTTTGGTGTTCTGCGAAAATCATATACAGATTGCCAATTCGTATATGATTTTTTTAAAAAAAATTGTGGTTTTTGTTAGTTAAAAGCCATACAGATTGTTGTATGGCTTGTTTTTTTAAAAAAAAAACATTATGTCATATGGATTGGCAATCTATATGGCTTTTTCTTAAAAAAAAAATTCCGTCACACGGATTGCCAATCTTTATAGCTTTTTTTTTAAAAAAAAATTGTCATCAATCCGTATGCCTTTTTTTTTAAAAAAAAAAATTCGTCATATGGATTGACAATCCATATAGTTTTTTTTAAAAAAAAAAAATTGTCATACGGATTCCATATGACTTTTTTTTATAAAAAAAAAATCATGTCTATGAATCATACGGATTGTTAATCTGTAAGAGTTTTTTTTTAAAAAAATCATTTTTTTAGAAAATAAATAGGAATAACGAAAAATATTTATATTCATTTTAGTTTGTTTATTATTGATTTTATGAATGATTTATTTATTTATTCAGTTTATCTAAGAAATGTTAGTAGGATTAGATTACAATTTAGATTATATTATATTAGATTTTTAAAACAAACATTAGATTTCAGAAAGAAAAATTAGATTAAAAACAAGAAAATGTTAGTAGAACAAAAATACTAAAATATTATTTTGTCAAATATATTTCAGAATGTCACACTCTCGTGCGTCGTCATCACGTTGGACCAACCTCAACAAGGAACTGGAACAACTTCTGGCGAATGTGCCTAGTAAGAATTAACATATAGTTACTTGAATGTTAATTTTGTTTTGTGTTTGAATGCTTGTTAATTGCTTGATTATGTCAGAATTAACCATTGAAGAGCATAGAGAGTGGAGGGAAATGGAAAACATGATGCAGAATGTCGCGGCTCCACCAGAGGCTTTTTCCAGACCATTCACGCCAAGGACTAGGTCATGTTCATTTTGATTTAATTAACATTTGATTTTTCTGTCATTTTGTATAACTAACCAACCTTATTTTGTGATATGACATTTAGATTTTCGATGAAATTGGTAAGGTATATGCTGTCAAGTGGAATGACGTATTGGATGGTGTATGACAGTTGGTTGACAGAGACGGAAATTATCATAACGTTGTATACAATAAAAATTTGGACCAACCAGCCATTGTAGCAGGGTGGATAGTACTACGAAATTTTTACCAGCTGACCGGAGATCATCTAGTATCCTTGCATCATTATGGGAACAATGCATTTTTTTTCTTACCATATTCAAGACCAGTTGCCTGCCCAGATCATTCCCAAGATGACACTCTTTATACCATCAAATGTTAGGTTTTGTCACCTTAAAGGTTTATCTCGCTGAGTATAAAGTTATCTGTAGCAGTTTGGTAAGCAACTTCCTAATCTAGTTGTCAACATTTCTTTATTTTTCAAGTTTTAAGTTTCATAACATAAATTGTTGACATAACATTTTTTTATTTGTCAGGACGTTTCAAGTAGCATGTATTATTTTCTTATAGACAAAGGCTGAACACATTTGTACTTGGAGGACGTTGCAGAAAGTCGGCTCGTGTTCAATCATTTTAGGAAGATACTTAAAATTAGAATCGGATGGAAACATTTTTGCAAGACCTTGTCGTTAACTGCTGACATGGAAATAGTTTTTGAATTCATTGATCCCAATGTTAACTGTGTGCTTTATTGGTCGTATTTATGAGCAATTTAGGATTTTAATTACTTTAAACATTTTAATTATTATGAGCATTTTAATTATATATTAGTTGTTTTATAATAATTGTTTTATCATGTGTTGATTCTAAATTTGTTGCAACAATGTTCTTATATATAATAGTTGTTTTGTCGTGTACAATATTATCCCATTGTTTTTGAAAACATTTGGTCATGTTTTTGAAATAAATTATTTTTAATTAATGACTAAATGAATTTTTTTTATCATTGTTAAATTTAACCAATTACTAAATTAATCATTAAAATATTTTTTAAATTGTTTTCTTTTATCATTGCAAAATTTTGTAATCTATATGACCATAACTGAATTAAAATTTTCTAATTGATTTGTTTTAAGCAATAACTGAATTAAATTTTTTTAATTGATTTGCTTTAAGCAATAACTGAATTAAATTTGTTTAATTGATTTAATTTATCATTGTAAAATTTAAAAGAAAAAAATTAAAAATGATTTGGCTGTACAGATTGTCAATTCGTATGGTTCATACAGATTGTCAATCCGTATGACCATACAGATTGTCAATCCGTACGCACGTCAAATTCTTTTTTGCACTCATTTCCTTTTCCGACGACGAAAATCGACCAAAATTCATTATATACTCCTTACAAACGCATATACACCACCAGAGATCAAATACGTTTACAAACCACCCTTAACGGAAGCAGCTTACACTAAGTCACAAAAATTTTACGTAAAAAAATGACGTTGCAGAAATAAAAAATTGAACCTGTTATTTACAACCGAAAATACCATAAGGATATTTTCAGCATTTTCAGAAATTTCTAGGTGCTCCAACAAAAATGATGGGTGCCCCAAGCAACTACCTTTCTAAAAGTAAGCTTAATGTTATATGAACAAGGCTCGTTAAGAATTGAGAGATCCAAAGATCTCTCTCACAATATATTGGGCCGGATTACAATCTTATTGGACAAGATGGACAACAATCTTCGAATCTCTGGCCCAACTATTTCTTTAATCTAACATTTACTACTATATACATAATACACGTGTCATGACGTGTGTGTGCCAAAAGCTCTTGTGATACAATATAAATATCGATTAGAAGCGGTCAACAAAACTACAAAAGGAATTATACCTCATGCGTATTGGTTAGATTTTTTAACCTCATATTTTATTATAGAACACAAATCTTCAAAAGTTAAACATCCTGTACGATTTTGTAATAAACAAAACTGTATATGATCGTGGTGTTTTTTTCCCATAAATTACCTATTCAGATTTGCAGGTGATATATTTTTTAACTTCATGTTCTTACAACCATGAATTTGAATATATGATCACATGAAGAGGATCATTCATTGGGCTGCAGATAAAATATATTTTTTTAACTAGCTGTGTCTTTTAGGGTGTGGATTTTATATAGTTTATCGATGGATAAGATCAAAATTTCGAACGCGTAGTCTAGTAAATTTCGAGCGTATTCATGACAATATAAAATTAAGAAAACCTCACTAATGAGCTCACTTTGAATTATTATTTAGTCTACTGCATTTTTTAAATACATTTTTTCCAGCATAAGATTAGCGTGGGAGAATTATTAATTAATGACCCCGTCATGGTTTGGAAATAAGATTTTTTTCTGTTGGTCAAATGAGCACAGCCACAATATTAATTGTCTGCTTAACATAGAGTTTCCATTTGATTAATAGGCTTGCATGAATGCTTTCTCAAATAAGGATTTAGTTTATTAAAGTGAAGAGCGTATTTTGGAAAAATATATATATAATTGTTGATTTTAAAACTAAAAACTATAATTTATTTAATTATTTATCACTTATTTCTTTCTATTTTTTTACTTTATAAAAAAATATTTCTCATTTTTTTAAACAGTTTAAGATAACATTAAGAATTATCTTTTGAATTATTATTTTCTTAATTATTAAATATTTTTCATATTTATCATAAAAACAGGAGAAAAATAATAGTAAATATCACGCTAATTAAAAAGTTAAAAGTAGTTTTATCATAAACTATAGCAGTGATTACATTTCTTAATCTATATATTATATTCTATAGTAGACAAATAAAAAAAATAAAGAAATGATAATTTTAAGACTTCTCCTTTATGAAGGACTTTCCGGGTAGGCTTTCTAGCAGACCTCGGTTCTAAAAATTCGCCCGTAATTCTACATGGCTCCTATTCCTATAGCAATAATATTTTTAGGTTACCACATTTGTTCATGTAATCGAATTAAAGAAGGAGTGATTTTCATAGTCACTGTATCCGCTGTTAAAATTTAGCTTTCCTGTCAGATTTTTCATGAGATGTAATGAAATTACATATTTTTCTTTTTCTAAAAATATATACAAATTTCTTTTGAGATTTAAAAAATTATACATATTTTTCTTCTATTTTTTAAATATATCTAGATTTAATGTTATTATTGTTTTTATAGAATTGATTAACGTGATTTTGTGTGTTAGATCATTGATGGCTTGGTTGGGATAAATTCATCTGATTTCTAAAACCTATAATTATTTATTTAACTTATGTGTTTGCTGGAATTTGATTGATTCAATGATTTCATTACTTGTGATGATGTTCATTTAACTTATAAGTTTACTAATATGATAATTTGATGTGGTTTTTTCCTTGAATTTTTTTTGTCAAAATTTCTCATAATTGAAGGAGAAAGATAAGGGTATTTTTGAGAAAAAAATAAACTCATTAAAAATGTCATGTGTGACTTCAATGACTTATTATTGTTAAACGTTTGGATAATATTTATGTAGGTTTTAAGAATTATTTGGATGTATATATAATTTTTTTTAACTTTAGGAGAGAGTTGTGTAAGTTTTAATTAAAAAAGATAAAAGAGATGTGTGTAATTTTTTAAAACCAATTCACATATGTTTCTAATTTACTCTTTTAACTCTATTACATTCTAAGTATTGCAACACGTACAAATGGTATCACTTAAACATGCACAACACGCGTTTAAAGTTCCTTAAACTAATAATATTATTTTAAAATATATTATTTCAATAAACCAGTTGTTGTTATCAATTTTAGTGAAACATAAAAACAAGGTTAAAACATCTAAAGAAGTGTAATTACGTATCAACACAAAACATTATTAAAATAAAATTGCATATCGTGTTCCTTTGTATAGATCAATTAGTAATTAGTATCGTCAATGGAGATGCATGGAATGATGAAAACTTGAAAGTTGTTCAAACTCCAAAATTAATGTACTACATCGACATGTTTGTTTTTTCTTTCTAAAGCCCATCTTAATGGCAGTTTCCTCTTTAAAAGTATATAGTATTTTTGTATCAGTAATATACAGTATATATTTACATTTGTCTGCTTGGACTTTTATGCATGAAAATATTTTTTTATAAGCAAAATAGAATTTAATACTATTAAAAAAAAGATTAATACGTACCAATTAGTTGAGAGTACAAATTAAGGGTACTGAAAACTCAAAGCAAGGGGTAGAACATGCCAACATAACCATATTATATACAATCCATTTAAGATTAATTGACAAGTAGGACTCTCCCAAAATAACCAAGTCCAGGAAGCATGCAGCATTGTATCTTATCTATTTTCATGCCCACATATATATACTACTTATAGACCACTATCGCAACATCTCCAATATGACACTAGTACAGAATTGATCCAGAAAATACTTTTTAAATCAGATCTTCAAACAACTGATGCACAATGCTATGTATTTTCTAACTTTTGAAATTTCTAGCAAGACATTCTAGATTGATTCTACTTAAAAATAGTTTAGAAAGTCACTTTCTATGTCAATTTTTAACACAACAACTGTGACTGTTGAAACCTTCTCAGTAGTGCACTCATATTTCCGTTCCTGCTTCAATACTCAAAATGGTATTCTTTGGTTCCAAGATGCCTTGAAAAATAAATAATCAAATCAATGTACCTCTCGATCTTTCTCTTATAAAAGTATGCCGTCATTCTATGGTTTTCTTTTACTATACATTTCTTGTTTTCTTTTTTTATTAGTGTGTTCATCTTTTATTCAAACCCGGCCTATCCTCACAAGGTAATGCTCTCTATCTTTTTGTAATGTTTTAAATTTTAATCTTTTTGTCACTCTCTCTTGTAGGCGTCATATAAGTTATAGTAATGTTTGAAGGCTCACATGAAGGAATAACAACACTGTTTGAAGGAAAACAAAAACATTTTCTTAAGTAATTAATTGTGTTTACTTCCACAAACAATAACGAATGAACCTTTGTATCCTTAATTGAAATCCTAAATCTTCAAGTGAAGTAAATTACAAATAAACCTTGTGTTCAAGAACTTATTACACATACATGCATACATCCAAGAAACAAGATCTCAACCTTAGGAATAAAAAAAAATGGCTCATAATTATCCAAATCTTTTTTGCTAACAGGGAGGCAAAAGCCACTAGAACATAACAATACAGGGGTATGAAACCCCCAATATAATCTTTCCAAAGCAAGGACGCTGGAGTAGAGAAAAACTGAAGAGAACTTGATAAGGAGCTCAAGGCAAACCCCACACGATTAGCTTCATGATGAGTATATGTTATCCTGGCATTGATACAATAAGTAATAGGATTTCTAATCACTTAATGTTTATAAAAGTACTCAGACCGAAGGGAATAAAATATCTAAGTTCAAAGTCTACTTTTGTAAGCATGTTCTTAGAAAGATGCATTCATTTTTTTTTTAAATATTGATTTTGGTTAATTGGACTATGAAAATTTTAAAATTCAACACTAATAATTATAAATTTTGTCTATTAGTTCAATCATCATCGAATATAACTTCTAAAGCACTGTTTAACTACATATAGTCTGGGCAATAGACTTTATAGACTGCTTAATTACCAAAAACAAAAACAAAAAATTATAGACTATAGAGCGTTCTCTCACTTTTTTGTTGTGCAGTGGTCGCAAATTTTGTGAAATAAGTTTTTATTTTAAAAATAAGATTGATCCTATTGATCGACGTTTGTTTGACCTTAAATAAATGTTTTTTTTTTCAACTTTTTAAAATTCTTCCATGAAGCGAAGTGGGCAGTATTTTGATTTTACTATAATTTTAAAAAGAGAATCATATGGATTATGTGAAATCTTTATAAGCTAGAGTAGTATTTTAAGGATTCAAGTTCCATGCATGTTACTTTAGAGTTTAGATAATCTAAGTGTATAATTTTCTATTCTTAAAAAAAGAAACAATTATTATATGTTAACGTGCAAGATGTCTGAAATCTATAGAATGCTATAAAAATAAAATCTGTGGGAATTGATACAATATTATTCAATATGAAAAAAAAAATCCAGTCCTTAGTAATTATAAAAGCCAATAAGTAATAAATTGAAAATACCATGTGGACTCATGTCCAATCTTTTTGCATAGTAGCGATATTTTTAAGTCAATTAATCTTTAAATTTCATCTCAAACGTATTTAATTAATTAATTATAAAATATATTTTTGTTAAAAAATAATATCTTTTTGTTCAAAATAATATTTTTATAGCTAAATTTTTTATATATTTTTTATTGATGTGACACTATCCAATGATGTTATAGTTGGTGTCTTTCTAGACACATGTATTAATGAGACTTAATTACATCTTTGGCTATATTTTTTTACCGTTGTAATATTTAAGAGGCAAAAATTATAAATTAAATTATGTCAGCATATTTGTTAAGTAGCATGATAGTAACCACGTGATTGACATATCAATATTTAGTACCACGCAATAATGGATCCAAAAACTTAAATGGGAGTAAAAAAGTCATCTATGATATTTTATTAGAAAAATTATTTATTTATTTACAAAATACACAATTTTATGAATCTCTTAATCTCTTTCTCTATTTGTGACATTGTTATATTACTTTTTTTGAAATCCGATGTGTTTAGTGTTGGAGGAGTGGTAAAAATTAAAAAATAAAGAAAAAAAATAATATTAATTTTTATAATTTTTATAATTTTTTACATTTCACTTTTTTAAAATATCTTACAGTGACAACGCTATTTTTTTATGACAACAAAATAAATAAAATTATTATATATATTTAATTAAAAAATAATATCTTGTGAGAACAATTTTCCGCATAATATGTGCATTTATTCTTGTGAAATATTTAATTGAAGATTAATGAAGTGACCAAGATCATACAATTGACCCAATTCGTCCAATTAGAATTAGAATATGAGGATTATTGAGAGAGATAAAAAATGTAATTAAGTTTAATAATTATTATAAAATTAAAAAATTTATTATATATGATGATTTATAATTAAATAATAATGTAAAAATTATCGTATAAAAATTTTTATATTTTTATTAAATTAATGAATATATTGTTTATTAAAAAATTTATATATTTATCGGGAAAAGCTTTGTAAATGTCAAGTATATATGCTTATAACAAGAAGAGTCCCTGACCAATTTTAAATAAATAAAAATAAAAATGGTGGAACGTGGTGCGCGAGGGAGAATATAAAAATGATATTTCTCTCAATCACGATCAATGATGCGATTGGTGAAAACCAATCTCAATTCTCTAGTCAGACTCACAAAACTTTGTTTGTTTGTTTTTGGGCCTAAACTAAATGATTGTAGCATCAATGACTCACGTCTTTGGTGGTCCATGCAACCCATACCATCCACAGGAATAAAATAATTATGGTCCCCAACTTTATAAGGAAAATTCATTCATCAAAATTTATAAATTGCTAAGAAATAGCCTCGAGGCAAACGAGTTGGCCAAACCTAAGTAACCTCACACCAAATAATTATCTTTTGAAAGAGATGAAGTAAATGGAGGGACTTTTAATAAAAATGGAATTTTTGTTTTTTTTTTCTTTTCAAATTTTTTATTTGGGATCGATTTTAAATTATTACCAAAAATAGGATAAGTTGTAATAAGTGTTACAACTTATCCTATTTTTAGTAATAATTTAACAATCAACCCCAAAATAATAAAATTGAAAAAAAATTACACCCTTTCCATAAAAATCCCGTAAATGAACGAACGAAGGAGGAACCACTAGACCATGCAAATAGAAGATGAAAGGAGTGAAATGACTTGAAAAGGAAATAGGCTATGGTCGGTAGAGAGGTTTTGCAATCCATTTCTTTTGTTTTTATCGACACTTATGAAAGAGTTTAATTAAAATATAAAGAAAGCTAGTTGAAAATAATTTCTTAAAAAGTATATTCGAAGAGATTATTTTATTAACCGGCAGTATAAATTTTTATATTTATGAAAAAAATACATAATAAAATATTAAAATATAATCCTATATATATATATATATATATATATATATATATAAGAATAAGTCTAGCATTTTTGAAAAGTTTCAAAAGTAGAATAAAAGTATACCGTTTTAAAAATTGTTAGTAAACATAAAAAATAATAAAAGAAAAGAAAATATTTTATCTCAAATCGAACTTTGTAAATATTTGTTAAATAAAGTATGTTAAGTAAAATAATTAGAACAGTTTTAGTGAGGCTATAACTATGTAGCGATTAATGCCAAAGATAAAAATGATTATCTTTTGTTTTTAAAATGATGGTGTTTTGAATTATGTGGGAATTGAAGGATGGCATGTTTAGAATTTCATTGATTGATCCTCGATCAACCTTGGTTTGTCGCTGGGCAATTATTATAGGCTCTGTTCATTTGTAATTTTCTCTTTCACATAGACGGAGTCAGTAAGCCACATAAATGATACACCGTGTTTTGTATGGTGTCTGAATGCATAAAAGCTACTACTTTATCTGCTATGTATCATCATCTTCTTCTTCTTCTTCTTCTTTCCACGTGCGTTATCAGACCCACTTCTCCTCTGCATGTCCATTATTCATTGCCCTTGGATTCCAACAATCAAGAATCAACTACGTGTTTTCTTTTTAATGGTGCAGAAGATAAGATAAACCAGAAAAAAAATATACATATATATATAAGAATGGAAGTTTTTCTTATTAAAAAATACACAATCAAAAAAAATATACATATATATTATAAGATTGGCCAGTTATCATCTTGATGCTGACCTGTTAAAGAAAGAATATAATTGTTGTAGTGTAAGCAATTGATGCCTTTGGCTCGTGAAAAGATAGTTGCATAAAAATATTTATATAAAAAAAATAAGATAGTTGCCTTTGTATTTCAACTGCATGCATGTAAAGTGTTTTTTTTTTTTTTTAAATAATGTTGCTTTTGATAAAATGATTACACAAATAGATTTTGAAAGATATGATAAATATATATTAATGAAAATTATTAAATAAAACTATATATAATAAATAAATAAAAACTCATTAAAACTTTTAAGCATTAATTATGTAATACAGTAATAGTTGTAACTGTGCTATATCATCTAAAATGTTTAGATTATGAACTAAGTCTAGCAGGACGAATTAACAAGTCACCGAGTTCACCTGCAGAATCTGAAGCATATCCACACATCTGCCACCGCATCCATTACAAAGAATGATTGATTGATTATTTGATTTGAATTAGTGATTGATTTTTTAGCCCATAATATTCAAGAATATGTTTAAAAAATTATTATAGAGTGATTTTTTTTCCAATAAAGTATTTTAAATTATATTGATATCTTTAAATTTTTATTCAGTTTGATAATTCTTTACAGTATTTCAGAAAGGTTTTCTCCAAAGTAAGAAAAAAAATTGGCATTTCATTGAGTATTCGTCAGTAGAGTGAAAAAAATAAAATAAAAGTAAATTGAGATAAAAAAATTTAACTAGAATAAAATATAAGTGTGAATTTCATCTTAATTTATTATTTATTTTTCTGTTTTCTCGTTCTTTTTCAATTTAAACGAAACGAGTCGGTGACATCAACGCCGTAATTTCATGTTTGATGTCTTCGTCAGGCACGTTGAATTCCTTACTTTGCAGAAAAAAATACATAAAATCTTCTATTTTTTAATACTTTATAAAAAATACTCCCACTGTTTTAAAATATAAATCTTTTAAAATCATGACACACATGTTGAGAAATACGCAATTGATATAGATTTAGATTAAAACAACTCGTTTTTTTTCCAACTATTGTAGTATAACAATGTTCTATAAATTTCCGTATATTTTCGATAATTTACAATAATAAATAAAATTAAAAATTGGTTATAAACATATTAATATGAAATTGAAAAAACAAAAATATTATGTTTATGATCGATGTCTCTTTTCAATGTATATATTAATTTATTCTCTTAATCACATCTGAGACTTTGTTGAAAAACAAAGTCAAAAGGACTAGAATTTTGAAACAAAATAATTCTTTAAAATTAATAATTTTTGTTTGTTTCGGAAAAAATATAATCATGCCATAAGAACTAATAAAGCTCCATAAATTTAATATATAATTAAGATTATTAATTTAGTTTATTGATTACTAATGGTTAATTTTGAATCATTTGTATAAAAAATATTATATTAAGAGAAATAAAATTTACATTGTTAGCAGGAAGATACTTGTAACAAAAAAGAGTATTATATCAATAAAATTTAACATAATCGATAGATAATTAAAATTTTCAAATATACTGACAATGATTTGAGAATATCTTTCTTAAAAAAAAAACTTATTGATCATTTAAGTTTTGAAAGAGAAAAAAAACTGAAAAATTATATTATAATAAATTACATTTTTTTAAGAGTTACTTTAAATATTATTATATTTTTTCCGTTATTTAATATAATAAATAATAATGTTTTGGGTTTTTAAAATGTACTTTCTCACTTAAAAGAAAATAAATTTACCACGTGACAGTGTGTACGTAAATCAACTAAATAAAATATGGCTTTAGAATCATCATTGGCGTGTAAGAAAAAAAATAAAATAAAATCAGTATTTGTGTTTGTGTCGTACATGTCGACGTCGTGTTTGTCGTTTTGTTTGCAGATAATATAAAATCTTAATTAAGAATGAATTATAGAAGAGTTTGCAGATAATATTAAAATCAGTATTTGCAGATTCATATCTTATCCATAGCCATAGGCAGAGGAATGAATTATTAATAGTTTTGTTTGATTTAATCAACCAGTACAATAATATCACGGCGTGCGTTCTTTTTTATAGAAGAGTTCAACGTGCCCATCCTACAAAAATACAAAACTAATTATTTCCTATCATAATACCCATTTTAATATAAACTAACTCATGACCCATGGGGCCACCATGTACCTAATGGTAATAATAAATATATCCCAAAAATTAATTTCTTTAGGTAATATATATATATATATATATTAAGAGTTTCAAAACCTTACCCGGCTGTTTTTACGTGGCATGTGATGTAAGACGCGTTCATTTGTTTGGTTCTTTTTGATAATTTATTATTCTCTCAAGTCGATTATTAAAAATGTGAATCATGTGAGTTGTTTTCTTTTTTTCATTTTGGAAGGTATTATCTAAGAATCATGAGCTAAGATTCATAAGAATGTGATAATATAGTTTCTTGCCAAAGGTAAATTTTCTAACAACCTTCCCGTGTTCAGATTGCATAAGAGAAATAGAGTAAAAATTAATCATTTATGTCAAACAAGGAAGATAATATTGATCGATATTAGAACAAAACACTAATAATATTTTTGCTCTTTAAATGATTTTGTCTATGTTGATTTAATATTTTAATCAAAGATAATTGGTTTTAATTGATATATTGTTTTCTTAAACATTTGGCTTAAAAAAGGAATATAACACTTCAAAAATTGAGCCCAATACTAGAATAATAAGCACAAACTTTTATGATCAGAACAATAATTTTTTTATTGATTAGTAGATGCATCGTTTATTTTTAATTAACTTCGAACTCAATGTATAATAGATTTGTATTCGATCAAATGCTCAAACTTATGATGTTAAAGTACATTATATATATATATATATATATATGAATTATGATTCTAAAGTGTTGTAAAAATAATAACATATCCGCGTCTTTTCCCTTGTTGAATTGAAAAACGAAAAGTAAATGAATTTACTACACTTAAAAAGCTGCGTGGTCCTTTTCTTTTTCTATTGTTTAAATATTAAATGATTAATATCATGTATAATTATTTTTTACTTTTACTTTTTTATATATAAGCATCTCAAAAAGAATTCTCTAAGATGAGAAAGAGACAATAAAAATATTTCATAAAGTTGTAAAACGACATTTGTTTTTTTTTTGTTTCTTTTCAAGTCACAGTTGGAAAACTTGTGCAGTTGTGCCTATACTCCATGTCTCAGCGTGGAAAATGTTAAATTAGATTTTTTTTCTTTAATTTATTTTTAATTTCAATTTCACATTCTAATTTTTAAAATTAGTTTGATTTATTTTTCTAATTTTTTTTCTACTTGATTTTCTAATTTTTAAAATCGATTCAATTTGATTTTATCATTTAAATTAATTTAAGTGATTATCATGTTTAAATTTGATCTTATTATCTAAATATGTGTTTTTGACGGATTAAAGTCGTTACTAAGTGATTTTAATTAATCACAAAGTATGATTTTGTAACATTCTTGATCTAATTTAGATGATAAGATTAAATTGAATCAATTTTATAAATTAAAAAAGTCAAATTAAATTCCAAAAGATTTAAAAGAAAAAATTAAACCTAAAAAATAAATTTAAAGAATAATAAATTAATTTAACCTAAATTAAGTATTTTTTTAAGTCAGCATATTAAGTCATCCTTTATGAATGAAAGAATAAACTATATGTTCGCATTTATTATATTATCGAGATCTAGAGGATGGGACAATCAAATGGGCCATATTATATAGCATAAAGGCCAGATTAAAATACATTTATTATCCCTCTCCACATCGTCGTGGGCAGTTGGGTTTGGTTTTGACATTAAGTATTAGAGAAATAATAGTATTTTATTACTTCTAATTCATTATGGTTTTGCATAAAAAAGTGTAGAAAGAACATAATTGTACTTGTCATTAAATAATTAATATTAAATATTTATTTGATTCCAAAATATTATAATTCACATGCGAGTCACGAGTTCATTAAACAACTTTGTGAAAATAGCTATAGAAATGAACAGGGAAGTTAACTTTTTAATGCCGTTGTTAAACACTTCAACATTCTTTTTTATGTATTGGCGTTAGATTTAGTTACTCACGAAAAGTCACAATTTTTTTCATTAATTAATGCAATAGGGTTAAAATGTGTAATGTCATCGTGCAACGCTAATTAAGTTGAAGAAAATTTTCATGTGTTGAAAGAAAAGTAAACAAGGACGGTAACATATCTTTTAGGCATGTTCATGAAGGCTAATCAATCTGCTCATGTGCTGGCTAAGTTTGGCTTATCCCTTCGTCAATAGATTAAAGTGTTTTTTATTTTTATTTTTCACTACAATTTATTTCCTTAGGGGTGTTTGTTTCAAGGTATGAAATTTTATTTGAGAATCATATTTTTAGAAATATTATGCTTGAGAATATTATTCACATAAATATGTTTGTTTTATAATAGTGTAATTTCAGGAAAAATAATTTTATTTAATTAAAAAATAAAAGTAAAAAAAGAAATATGAAAGAATGAAGTAGGGATAGGTAGTTACTATAAAAAATAAGTTCTATTTGCATGAAAATCCAATATATCTGTCCTTCTTCATGGGAATAAGAGGCAACACAATTGCATGTATTATACATCGCTGAAAATCAATCATTTTTGGAAAATATTTTTACAAAACTTGTATTAAACATGAGAGTATGATATTTTCAAGTTCATATTTTCAGGAATCTTGTTCAATACCTTGAAACAAATGTCACCTTAGTTCTTTGGGCTAATGTGTTTCATTTTTCTAAATAATATATTTCCATAATTGTCCATTTTTTTGTCATAAAAAAGGAAAAATATTCAATTATGTTAAACTTTATTTCTTTTACAAATAAGCATTCTAAATTTTAATTTTGTCTTAGTTAATCCTTAAATTTTATCTCTTTTGCAAATAGACATCTTGAAATTTAATTTTCTCATCTACATCTGTATCTAATCTTGTGGAAATTAATCAAACTAGTACTTTCTATCATCCAAACAACATTTGTTTAATTTTTTAACCTTTTATTTGCAAATTAAGAAATCTATATAACCTATATTAAAGAAAAATAAAGATAATTATTCACATAATAAGATGTTAAAAACAATTGTCACGAGTGTAATTATTATGAGCAACCAAATTCTTTATGTATGTATTTAACTACATATTCATGACTTAAACTTAGAATGGTAAAAGAAATAAAATAAAAATTGAATGAGCATCCACCTCGAATGCATGATTATAGTAGCATGATTGGTACTACTATTATTTTATGCTGGTTAGAAGTAAAAGAAAAAATTAATTAATTAATTACATTTTTTTTGATAAATATCTTCTTTCAAAAACATTTAGTTACCATGGATATGAAATATGTATACCTCTTAATAGGAGGAATTCAAAACATGGTTTGCCATTTGTGAAAGACTAAGGGTATGATTGAATTTTCAGTGGAGCCTTCTAAAAGTATGTTTAAATATAAAATCAATTTATGATCATGTTGGTTATTTTTTAAAAATATGTTTAAGAGTAAAACTTTGCCTGGACACTTAATTTTAAAGAATTAAGAGTTGAAATATTTTTGCAAGTTTAAATTTGTAAACTTTAATTCAAATATGCATTAACTAAGCCTATGTTTGGATGGACATTTGAACCCTTCCAAAATTACTTTTAACTAAAAAATAACCAACATCATCCTTCTTCCAATTATAATCCTTTATGTTAGACTTATACTCCCTTATAAATTAAGAGTACTACAAATTTATAAATTAATAAAATACAACTACATATTTTTCTTTAATAATGTTTTAATCAATGGTAAATATTTCAGATCCACAAGAGTAATTTGACTTGAAATAAATTGATTTTTTTTATTATTATGAAAAGTTTAGGTCAATTGAGTTCCGGGAACCATGAAGGTCAAAATAGGCTTCAAAATTCCTCAAACCTCAGAGAGCTTTATAAAAGTATTTGACTGCCACTTGATTTTAAATGATTTTGTTGATAAGGAAATGTAACCAAATTATATTAACATTGTTAAATTTGAAAGTCATAATTCTCACACTCTTTGTAACGGTTAGTTATAGTTGCAACTTATAAAATATGTTATTTTAATTTACTATATGCATATACTGTGTTTGTTATTGTAGTAATAAACGCGATCGCTTCTGTATTATTACTGGTAAACATAAGATGAACTAAATACAAAGTGAAAGTGAGAACACACTTTATTATATGAAAACCGAGAGCATCCAAATACAATAGTGCAGAAGTTCAGGCAATAATTACGCATAGACATGCATAAAGTCTATGTTATTCAGAAGTACAACATAGATAAGGAAACCACAAACTCTTTTTAATTAGATAGAGATACTGTTGGGAATTCCTTTGAAAGTCAACCCTTCCTCACTTGAACGATGGAGCAAAGTGTATGGCAGCTGAACTGGCCCAGTCCGGTTTCTCAGACTTGGATCACTGTTCCTTGCATTGATTTTTCCTTCAATTCCAGTCAGTTTGCTTCCAAACCTTTTGAAAGCTTCTAATGCCTTCTTATCAGTAGTCCAATTTGGAGTCTCCCTCTCTCCAAGGTATATCTCATCAGAAGCATGCCTTGACAATATCTCTATCACTGAAAGATCAATAAGGGTCTCAAACTTGGGTGTGATTGTTCTCAGATAAGCCTTTTGAGGATTCTTCACCATCTCATCATACTCTGGGGTTCCTTCAGCTGGGATAAACCTTCTGGCTAGAGTTGGACGGTTCAGGATTAAGCCCCCATAAGGATATTGTCCAAAATTAACAGCAGCATGGAGAGCCGAAGCTGTCCAAACGATAATAGAGCATGATTGAATGAGATCTTCAGTTGTCTGCATTTTAGGCCACCAAGGCTTTTCTTTTAAGTCACCATGACCCTTCTCCACAGCTTCCTTCCACCATGCTTGTAGTTCAGTATCTTGTTGAACTGCTGCATCTGTTGGGTAATACAAGGAGACATATTCATGAACCCATGTCTTAATAGCATCCCATATTTCAAGTCCATCAACAGCATAAGGGTAGTCCTCTATCACAAGGCGAAGGCCATGGGGTGCAGAGGGATCTTCAATTGCCAATCCTCTGAATCAAGCCCCAAAACAAAAATAAAAACACATTCCAAACCTCAATATCTTTCAAGAGTAAAAATAGCATAGTAGTATCATCTAATCACAAATTAATATGTATGATAAGTTGGTTGATTTTTACAGTATCTTAATTACTACTATGTACTACTAAGAAAAAACAATATTTCAGACCAATGGTTGACTTTTACAATAAATACCTCTTGACGAGATCAGCTGGTAATGCTTGGTCAGTGAAAACCCAATTCTTGTAGACGGATGAAGACATCTCAATGGAGTACTTTCCGGGCAAAAATGATTTCTCTATAATGCCATCTGCATTAATCAGGGACTGCCTAGCAAGTCCATTGATATTTATGGTGTCGCGGTAGTGAGGATAAAGAAGTTTATAAATAGGGTGGAGCACACTGAGATGCCTATTGGTTGCTATGGCAAATGGTTCCATCACTGCATGAGTATTTAACCTGTAACCCCAACAAAAAAAAAGGTCAATGATAAACTCATACTCACACACGCTATACATGGACTTTATTTTTTCATTTTACAAGACATGACTAAATATTGCTAGAGAAGTTCAATTACCAATGGCTCACGAGCTGATGATAACCAGAGTCATTCACAATAACATGAGCCTTGGCCAATAGCCAAATTGTACTATCAACACCTTCAGTTGCAGGCAACACCACTATACTCTCAGGACCCAAATTATCTCCATCTGGATGTGGTTTGCTTAATTCAATAGCAAGTGGCTTCAAAGTACCATCATCTTTCAAGAACAGGATTGTCCTTGTGGCATAAGCTTTTGCAGTAGGTAGGCTGTTTATCCTCGTCAAATATGGGATGAATGCATCTTGGTAATCTAATATGAATAATCTCTGAGTACTAAGTGCCTGTTCCGCAAAATTTAATTTCAGACACTGTTTCATAGCTTCGAATTTCAAAAGATTGACTTTTTTTTTTATATATTAATCAAGTGTAACTCATTTTTTATTTTGTATTAGAAAATTATTAAAAAGAAATTGTAAGATAACATAGCAAAAAGATAGAAATTCAATGATATTTTACTGTTAATATATATATATATATATCATTACCTCTTCTACTGTGACCCCTCCCATGTTAATCTCCAATTGTTCTTTTGTTATGGTACTGGTTTGATCACCATAGAGTGTGGGATCAAGTGTGCTCTTTGGTGGGAATTCCTGACATTATTGAAGAATGATATGAGGAAAGATAGTGAGTCTTTGTTAGTTTGGCCATAAAACAATTTAACATTGACATAAAAATTCACCATTTTAAAGACTTAATAATAAAAAAAGCATTCGGACTTACTTGAAGACGACGGATCACATTTGGGTTTACACCGGCAATCACCTCTCTAGCAAATTCCTCATCAGTCATCCACCCAGACTTACTAACTGCTCAAATCATAATTAATTGTCAAATCGGATCGATTATTTAATTCAACAAATGCTAATATATTTAAGTTGTTTTGATTAATATAGGTAACTAAGGTACCTTTGGCTACATGAGGTGGTGGAAATTGAAGAACATTTTCACCATCAGTGCGGAAGATTTCCTTGAGGGCTGGTAAGGGGCTAATTTGGCTCAGTATATCTGTTGGCAATTTAATTCCACCCTCATAGAGACTACGCACATCTTCGAAGCTTTCAAACTCACTCGATGTGACCCTTAATTGAAAAATTGCAGATTTGAACAAAGGTATCACATCGTGAGATAAGGATTTGATTCCGTATGTAAGGAAATCCGATGACTTCAAGTGACCAAAATTTTCATCTCTTGGAACATAAACCTCGCCCGGTTTCTCACTGTTGGGATCTGTTACCGCTCAAACAATAATCAAATAAATATTTTTTGTATCATTGGAAATGGTATTATTAGATATATATTCTCAACACAATTATATCATACCATTCTACAATCACATCGCATATTGATATTGTTGATTACAGTTTATTGGAAAATTCACTGACAGATCTTTCATTTTAAATTACTTTTTTCTCATTTACAAGGTTAAAATCAAAATTTTATTTAAAGAAATCGAATGTAATATTATTTATTGGTTACCTTTTTATAATACTAACATGATAATTGAATACATAAGACAAAAAATAAAAGTCTAACCTGTCCTGGTCCTTTCTCTTCCTGTTCTAACCCTGCGAGGGTAGGGATAGATGCTAGACCCACCAAGGATTGGGCGAGGATCACCACCATCTGGATTGCCCAAATCATTATAGACATCATAATCATAGATTCTGTCAAAGTCCTTTCTCTTCCCTGTTCCATCTCCTCTTAAAACCTCCAATTCTTCTTTTCTGTACTTAAGTAGTGGAGCTGGTGTGGCACTTGGAAGATATGTCTACAATATATTTCATTTAAAGAATGAAAACAAAATTGATTGGGACCATAATTGAAAAAAACAAAGAAGCTTACATCATTGACAAAGAAAATGCGATTCTTTTTGTAACTCCTGAAGTTGTAAACCCATGAGTTGCAAACAAATTCAATGGTTCCATGGTTTGGAATGTCCTCGAGTTTAACACTGACGAGGAAAAACTCATCAGTCATAAAGTTTTTGATGTAAAATGCTCCTGGAATTCCAAAACTAGCATCCCATTCAAAGAAAATACTGAACGCATCCTGCCTTGCTCCCAACGTTGGCAAGGTCGGAAGATGTTTTTCCAAATAGACTTCTTTTCCAACTTTCCCATTTCCACTGCCTGCAAAAACCATACAAAACAACAATTCATAAAAAAAATAGTTATAAGTGATGAGTTTGTGAGATTGTGATCGACCAATAATCTGTAAAAAGTGATACTTGCATCAGCCTGGTTGTGTAGTGGATTTAATGTTGGAACGTAAATTGTGAATTTAATTCTTATAATGAATTTTTTATTTATTTTTTCTTCCTTTGTAAAGTTAACTTCATCAAAATAATATTTTTTGTTATCTTATCTAAGAAAAATATATTCAAAGCCTAAGAGATACAAGGTAAAGTTAGGTAAGTGACTCCTTGGCCTTGGCCCTTGCATATTTCAAGAATAACTAGAGCTGGATGCATGGGATGTGTCAGCGGTAGTATTAATTATTAAGAGTCTAATTTTGGTACTACAATCTTTAGTATAATTATACGAGACTTGTTTTATACTGTGATCAAAATACAAAAATGATAATTTTGTAATTATTATTATGTCAAAAGTCATACCAAATATAATTTGTAAATGAAATAATTTACACAGTGGGGTCAGTAAGTGCATAACTATTAAATTTGAATTATTGAAAACAATTATTAATATAATGTAATGTTATTACAGAAAAGAGTTTGAAGGATGAGAGTGAACAAACCATCAGTCTGAGTAGCACTGATCAATTGCATGGAGATATTACGGCCTAAGAAGGAAGTGGCAGTATCAATTACTCCACCAACTAAGCTGACGCCTTGGCCTAAGATGCCGGTGGCTGTGTCAATAACACCACCTTTACCGATGGAGGTTATGGCGTTGAAGTCCAACACATTCTTTGGCATCAACACCACTGTCCCCTTTATCTTTTGCCCCTTGTCGAAGATCCCAAACATCTTTGCTATCAACAGTACTCCACACTTTTATTGTTAATCTTTTCCCAAAAGAAGGAGAAGCTTGTGGTGTGAGGAAGCCAAGAATATTTTGGTATTTATAGAGGACTTGAGAAGGGAGAAAGTATAAACATCATTTTTTTAATATGAGCTCCACCGGTTAATTCATTTTTCTATGGGCACCTCCTCCCCCATATGCAACACGTTCTATGCATACTTAATTATATTCAAATTGATTCTTTTGATTTCTTCTGTTCTTATATACACAGTGGCATTGGGTTAGGTTTTTTTTAAAAATATGGTTTATGTTTTAAATAATAATTTATGTTTCTTTTTAATTGAGTTTGGACGTTCCGGATTATCTTTTCTATTTTTAATTATATGAATATGCTACCAATTAAGAAAATAAAAAAATATTTATTATAAAATTATTAAATAAAAATAAATCATTTAATAACTATTTATAAAAAAATTATCTTTCTAAAGAAACATGAAATACTGATTCACTAGTATAAAAAATGATTTTCACATTGTCATTCTACATTGACTTCTTTGGAAATCAGTGGAATATGTGAAGCAATGATATATTTAAAATATTGAGATGGATATTGTAGATCAATAAAAAAACTGATCATATATATATATATATATATATATATATTATCTTTGTTTATGAGTCAGAGAAGTGATATCAAGAATATGGTCCCTAAGAATTGTGTCATGTAGCTAGACTACGACTCACAAGAAAGGTAAGCATGTGACATAGTTGAAGGACTTGGTCATAAATCATGGTAGTGGTGAGAAAGGATTTCATAGTGATCTAGTGAAGAGACCTTAACAATTCTCAAATAGTTCAAAAACAATTGCTCTATTATTTAACCTAGAATTAACAAACGTACAGCTTCCACATTATTACTAGTAAACATAATTAAGATGATCGAAATACAAAGTGACAGTGAAAACACTCTTATTACTTGCAAACCGATCGAGAGCATCCAAATACAGACATACAGCCAATAATAACCATAGACAAGTATTGTCTATTTTATTCAAAAGCACAATAGATAAGCAAACCACACACACATTTTAGATGGAGATACTGTTGGGAATTCCTTTGAAACTCATCCCTTCCTCACTTGAACGATGGAGCAATGTGTATGGAAGCTGAACTGGCCCATGTCGGCTTTTCAGACTTGGATCATTGTTCCTCTGTGTGATTTTTCCCTCAATTTCTGCCAGTTTGTTTCCAAACTTTTTGAAAGCTTCCAATGCCTTTGAATCCGTAGTCCAATTTGGATTATCCCTTTGGCCAAGGTAGACCTCATCAGAAGCATGCCTTGACAATATCTCTATCACTGAAATGTCAATAAGGGTCTCGAACTTGGGTGTGATTGTTCTCAGATATGCCTTTTGAGGATCCTTCACCATCTCATCATATTCTTTGGTTCCTTCTTCTGGGATAAACCTTCTGGCTAGAGTTGGACGGTTCACGATATAACCTCCATAAGGGTATTGCCCAAAATTAACAGCTGCATGGAGAGCCGAAGCTGTCCATATGATAATAGAGCAGGATTGAATGAGATCCTCCACAGTCTGCAGTTTAGGCCACCAAGGCTTATCTTTTAAGTCACCATGACCCTTCTCCACAACTTCCTTCCACCATGCTTGAAGTTCAGTGTCTTGTTGAATTGCTGCATTTGTTGGGTAATACACAGAGACATACTCATGGACCCATGTCTTAATAGCATCCCATATTTCAAGTCCATCAACAGCATAAGGGTAGTCCTCTATCACAAGGCGAAGACCATGTGGGGCAGAGGGATCCTCAACTGCCAATCCTCTTAATCAAGCCAAAACAAAAAAAGAAAAATGTTAATGACAAATTCAACAAACCTCTCTGAATTTTTTCCAATATAAATGGAAATTATTGTTTTTGTTGTCCCATAACTAGAATTGTTCATGTTGCAATTAAAAAAAAAAAACATTTCAATCCATAATGTCTTGAAGAATAAATAGTCCATGGACCACAGGTCACCAAATCACCAATTGATATACTGGTATATGGTAAGTTCATTAATTTTGACAATAACTACTTTAGAAGTCATACGTGATTTGATTTCTGATTGATTGACAGGACAAATTATTTTAGATTAACCATACATAAAAGTTAAACCCCATTTAAATGCCTTATCAATAACTCAAAATTTTATATATTCTTTTTGCAGGTGAAGTAGTATATTTAATGATGATTACCTCTTGACAAGATCAGCTGGTAATGCTTGGTCAGTGAAAACCCAATTCTTGTAAACAACTGATGACATTTCAATGGAGTACTTTCCAGGCAAAAATGTTTGCTCAATAATGCCACCTGCGTTAATCAGGGACTGCCTAGCAAGGCCATTGATATTTATTGTGTCCTTGTAGTGAGGATAAAGAAGTTTATAAATGGGGTGAAGCACACTGAGATGCCTGTTTGTTGCTATGGCAAATGGCTCCATCACTGCATGAGTATTTAACCTATAACCCCGACAAAAAAAGAAATGATCAATAATAATTTCATATGCACATACGCTATACAGTTTACATGGACTAAGTATTGCTAAGGAAGTTCTTACCAATGGCTTATGAGCTGATGATAACCAGAGTCATTCACAATGACATGAGCCTTGGCCAACAACCAAATTGTACTCTCAACACCTTCTGTTGCAGGCAACACCACTTTACTCACTGTTGCAGGCTTGCTTAATTCGATAGCAAGTGGCTTTAAAGATCCATCGTCTTTCAAGAACAGGATTGTCCTTGTGGCATAAGCTTTTGCAATAGGTAGGCTGTTTATCTTCGTCAAATACGGGAAGAATGCATCATGGTAATCTAATATGAATAATCTGTGAGCACTAATTGCCTGTTCCACAAAATTTATATTCAGACACAATGCTTCATAAGTTCAAATTACAAATTAACCATATGACTTTAAGTGCCTCTATAGTCTATACTAACAAGAATAATTCAAAATCCAAGTAGAGAAATTAAATATTGACTTTTTTTTATAATATTTATTTAGTGTATTTTTTTTTGTTGTATTTAGAAGGATTATTTAAAAGAAATTATAAGAGAATATAGCAAGAGTCATGCTAGCTAGCTAGAAATTCAATGATATTTTAGAGTGGAACATGTATATCAGTACCTCATCTACTAATATACATATATATAAAGTACCTCTTCTACTGTGACCCCACCCAAGTTAATCTCCAACTGTTGTTTTGTTATGGTACTAGTTTGATCACCATAGGTTGCGGGATCAAGAGTGCTTTTTGGTGGGAACTCCTGCCATTATTAAAAATTGATATTAGGAAAAATGACATATACTCATATAGGGGACCCGATAATAAAACAAAACATTTGGACTTACTTGAAGACGACGAATTACATTTGGATTTACACCAGCAATCATCTCTCTTGCAAACTCATCATCAGTCATCCATCCAGATTTACTAACTGCTCAAATCAGAAAGAAAATAATTGTCAAATTGTATTAATTCAACAAATGCTAATATATTAAGTTGTTTTGACCACGATGTATAATCAAAGTACCTCTGATTACATGAGGTGGTGGAAATTGAAGGGTATTTTCACCATCAGTGCGGAAGATTTCCTTGAGGACTGGTAAGGGGCTAATTTGGCTCAGTATATTTGTTGGCAGCTTGATTCCACCTTCAAAGAGACCACGCACTTCGTCGAAGCTATCGAACTCACTCGATGTGACCCTTAAGTCAAATATTATAGATTTGAACAAAGGTATCACGTTCTGAGATAAGGATTTGATTCCATATGTAAGGAAATCAGATGACTTCAAGTGACCGAAGTTTTCATCTCTTGGAACATATATCTCGCCTGGTTTCTCACTGTTGGGATCTGTTACCGATCAAGCAATGGTAATATAAATATCAACAAACAATCATACTAGTATGTTATTCTTACAATGGGAGATATATATTCTTTCCAGATATATGTTCTCAATACAATAAAACAATTCTACAGTCACATTGTAACATGTTGTTAACAAAAGTTTTGATATATCAAAAATCTAATGCAACGAAAAAAAATTTAGGACCTAAAATAAAAATAGATAATTTATGAAGAATGTAAAACATATTTAAGTCTTACAAAAATATAAAATTCTAACCTTTCCTGGTCTTTTCTCTACCGGTTCTAACCCTGCGAGGGTAAGGATAGTTGCTAGAGCCTCCAATGATTGGGCGAGGATCACCACCATCTGGATTGCCCAAATCATTATAGATATCATAATCATAGATTCTGTCAAAGTCTCTGCGCTTCCCTGTTCCATCTCCTCTTAAAACCTCCAATTCTTCTTGTCTGTACTTAACTAGTGGACCTGGTGTAGCACTCGGAAGATATGTCTGCAATATAATTCATGAACTTAGTCATTAAAGAATTTAAATAAAAATGTGTAGGACTATAATTGGAAAAAAAAAACTGGGCCAAATTTTGTACACATTAGCAAAATAGAACTTAGTGTGTGTTTTGATTGCAGTTTGAAGCTTGTCAAATGGAGAAACACGCTTTTTGATGCACCGAACTGAGACGTAAGTATGTTGTCTCGTCGAGATAAACGATAGTTATGTTGAACGTAACTTTTATCCAAACAAAGCCTTAGACTTTGAAACAAATGAGTAGCTAGGTGCAGAACTTACATCATTGACAAAGAAAATGCGATTCTTTTTGTAACTTTTGAAGTTATAAACCCATGAGTTACAAACGAAGTTAATGGTTCCATGGTTTGGAATGTCCTCGAGTTTAACACTGACGAGGAAAAACTCATCAGTCATAAAGTTTTTGATGTAAAATGCTCCTGGAATTCCAAAACTAGCATCCCATTCAAAGTTAATATCGAATGCTTCCTGCCTTGCTCCCAACGTTGGCAAGGTCGGAAGATGTTTTTCCAAATAGGCTTCGTTTCCAACTTTTCCTTTTCCACTACCTACAATACAATAGTCATAAAAACAAAAATAACTTACGATAAGTCCCTATAATAATAATAGTAATAATTAAAAAAAGAAACAAAACTCACTATATCCCACTTACCAGGAGTAATTTTCGGAACATAAATTGTGAAGTTAATTGTTAAAATGTATTTTGTCCCACTTCATCGTTTAAGTTTATTACAATAGGGTTTTAACTTATTTAAAAAGTT
Source organism: Glycine max (assembly GCF_000004515.6). Classification (NCBI taxonomy): domain Eukaryota; kingdom Viridiplantae; phylum Streptophyta; class Magnoliopsida; order Fabales; family Fabaceae; genus Glycine; species Glycine max. Next base: position 505,277 of record NC_038243.2, on the reverse strand, counting down.
ATTATCAAAATTATAATATGATTTTACAAAAGTTTATATAATAAATATTTAAATAAACTGTATATTCGAACTCTAAGAAATGCAAGCAGAAGTTAGATAAGCGACTCCTTGAATTATTGAGGTTTCGGTCTGGAAATGAAAAAAAGAAAGAAAAAAGAAAAAGACATTTTTAAGAAGTATGGGAAAAGAGTTTAATTTGTACGAATGATGAATATAAAATATTACATATAAATTTTATATTTTAAATTAATTAAAAATTATTAGAGATAATCAATTTATTATACATAATAATTTCTGTCTGTTTGAATAATAATATAAAATATATACATTATTTTCTTAAAATTTATGAGATGATTAAGGGGTGGAACTTCTTATTGATAGGGAGAGCCTGGTCCCCCAAATTGTGTCAGGAGATCACTCATTTTAGTATTACTTTTGTCTAATCACATTTGTAAAATTCTGATAGGATCCGATATATTAGCACACATTAATTAATAAGAGTTATTTTTATAAGAGAACGGACATACAACTAGTTATATAAAATTGTACGTGATGGTTGAATATTTATTATTATGTGAACATTAAATGATTTGGTAGAAAGTAATTGCATGGCGAATTATTTGAAGATTTTTTTTATGATAGAAATGGGATGAAATTATGTAATAGCAAGTAATTTAAGAATGGTTTTTATTCAAATTTTAATTCTACTTTCCCAACTTTTTTTCTTGCCACTGATTTATATGATAGGTAATCAAGTAATCTTATGGAGAAGTGAATAATATTTAGGTTTTGAGTCTGAGACGCTTAATCCAAAACAAACATGTTTGGAGGGAAGGAAAAAGATAATAATAATATTGTTTTGGGGAAGGTAAGAGCAAGGAGAGAAGAAAGTACCATCAGTCTGAGTAGCACTGATAAGCTGCAAGGAGATGCTATGGCCAGCGAAGGCAGTGAGAGCATCAACTGCATGACCTAATGCGTCCAAGCCTTTGCCCAAGAAATCGGTGGCGGTGTCCTTAGCACTGCCTTTTCCGACGGAGGTTATGGCGTTGAAGTCCAACACATTCTTTGGCATCAACACCACTGTCCCCTTTATCTTTTGCCCCTTCCTTCCAAACATCCCACCTGTCATCTTTGCTACTTTCTTACTTTCTTACTTACTAACCCCCATCTGCATCATACCTATTTATAGATACCACCTAACTCCTCCTATGCACCACGTGCTATATGCATCCTATTTTTTTATTCTTACACACCCATTTAATTTGTTTATTATGGATAAACCAATTATATTATAATATTCTCTTACATACTGAAACACAAGAGTCAAAACAAATGCTGATTAGACATTATTTTTGGTTGAGAGGAAGGAGGGAATAAATTTTAATGGAGTGGAGGAAATATAGTCATTTTCTTTTTTGCTTCACGAGGGAAGGGGTGGAGCTTTAAAAATAAATTTACTTTATTTTCTTAAAATTTTAAATCTGTAAAAAAAATTTAGTTATTTCAAGTGAAATATTTAAAATTTTCTTTGCTTCTCCAAATTCTCCCATATTAGAGGGAACAAAAATTAGACGTGAATGAATTTTGCTTCCCTTTCCTTCTAAAAATTGAACCAAACAGTTTATGAAAATCTCTTTTCTCTGTTTTATTTCCCTCTTATCAAACATTATATTAGTCTTTATAGATACAAGGGTAGCTACAAGGGAAGGGTATAATATCATATCCAAGACCACTTTGAAAGTAGTCCATACCCTGCAGATGCACCAACTGTGCATATGAATTCAATCGCATACTTTTTCGTGGAGATTTTTGTGGAATCTGAATCATCATCATCATCTGATGATGACTCATTTTGAAACACCAGGAGGGTTGAGGAAATGGTGAGAAGGACTAGGGAGTTGATTATGTAAGGTGTGAACTTGAATGAGTTGAGGAAGTAGGAGAAGAAAGCATTGAAAGCCAACTGGGACGAGCAAATGAGTGAATAGGTAGAGACAGGAAGGCACCATAGTCCAAGTGAATATAAACTACTCTTCACAATTCTCAGCAATGGCTTATGAGCTGATGATAGCCAGAGTCATTCACCATAATTACATCATGAACCTTGGCCAACAGCCAAATTGTACTTTCAACACCTTCAGCTGCAGGCAACACAACTTCACACACAGGACCTAAATTATCTCCACCAGGATGTGGCTTGCTTAATTCGATAGCAAGTGGCTTTAAGGATCCATCATCTTTCAAGAATAGGATTGTTCTTGTGGCATAAGTTTTTGCAGAAGGTAGGCTGTTTATCCTCGTCAAATATGGGAAGAATGCATCATGGTAATCTAATATGAACAACAATCTTTTAGCCAAATATTATAGATTTGAACAAAGGTATCACGTTCTGAGATAAGGATTTGATTCCATTTGTAAGGAAATCAGATGACTTCAAGTGACCAAAATTTTCATCTCTTGGAACATATATCTGGCCTGGTTTCTCACTGTTGGGATCTGTTACCAATCAAGCAATTGTAAAATAGATTGATAATAATATATTTTAAATTGCTAGAGCCTCCAGGGATTGGGCAAGGATTGCCACCATCTGGATTTCCCAAATCATTATAGACATCATAATCATAGATCCTATCATAGTCACTGCGCTTACAACCTCCAATTCTTCTTCTCTGTACTTAACTAGTGGACCTGGTGTCTCACTTGGAAGATATGTCTACAATACATAATTTCATGATTTTTCTTCATTTAAAGAGAATGAAAGTCAAAATTATTTGGACTATAATTGAAAAACAAAGATGGGTGAGATTTTGTAAACATTTTTTTATCGACAAACAAACGTTAATTGTTAATATTTTTTATTTTTTTTTTGTTAACGAGGATTCGAAGTCGCGATTTATCTTGAATTTTCTTTTTTACCTCATTTCATTCATGAAGAAAAAAGTTGATTATCTCTCCCCCATTTCCTTCTCTCTTCAGACCAAGCTTGTCTCCAAGATTTTCTAAACGTTATTAGCATAGTACTTTGAATAATTTTGAAACAACTGAGTACGTAGGTGCAGAGCTTACATGATGACAAAGAAAATGCGATCCTTTCTGCATTTCCTAAAGTTATATAAACCCATGAGTTGCAAACAAAGTGAATGGTTCCATGGTTTGGAATGTCCTCTAGAGTTACACTCACAAGGAAAAACTCATCAGTCTTAATAAAGTTTTGGATGTAAAATGCTCCTGGAAATCCAAATTTGTCATCCCATTCAAAGTAAACACTGAATGCATCGTGCCTTGCTCCCAAGGTTGGTAAGGTCGGAAGATGACTTTCCAAGTAGGTCTCCTTCCCAACTTTTCCTCTTCCATTACGTACAAAACCCATGCAAATAAAATTCCAGAAATCATTAAAACGGATGAATATGTGATCCAACAATAATCTTTAAAAAGTGATACATACCCGGTAAAGAACAATATTAGTAACAGTTTTTAATACATTTTATTATCTAAATTTTGTTAAAAATTATAAAATTTTCTAGATCTCACTTCACTTCCTTTTTAATTGAGTTTTACTTTTATAATTTTCAATACATTTTTACCAAAAATAAAAATATATTAAAAAAATGTAATATAAAATATATTGTTAACACTCTTTTCACATAAATATTTTCATACATTATTATTATTCAATTTCTCTTTCATCCTTTTATCGTATTATATTTTTCTTTTTTGTCTCATTTTTATCCGTGACTTTTTCAATTTTTCTTTTCTTTTCTTTTCTCTCTCTACTATATGTTGTTTTTATCCATACACACTATTCTTTTTATACATTTATCCTGTTCTCATTTTTGCATTTTACAGATATAGAGTTGTTACTGAAATAAAATAGTATGTTACATCAAACCTATTAGGATCGGCCTAGTGCTGATAGTTGAAATTATATGTAAGAGATCATAAAGTTGAATCTTGACGTGACTACTGGGATTACGAATTTAGAGATTAATTTCAGAACATAATTGTAAAGTTAATTTTTTAAATATATTTTGTCTCTCAATCTTTTATTTATTTTTTATTTCTTGTAAAGTTAATCTCATCGTTTATGTTTATTACAATAATGTTTTAAATCATTTTAAAAAATTAAGATCAAAATTATACGATGTGTTTACAAAAATTATTCAATATTTAATTAAACTGTATATTCTAACTCTAAGAAATGCAAGCTAAAGTTAGATTAGTGACTACTTGCATTATTGAGGTTTCAGTCAAAAACGAAAAAAAAGAGCCATTTTTTTTAAGAATAACATATCCGAAGTATTCTGAAAGTGTTTGCGTGGATATATTTAATAAGAGAGTGAACCTCATGTGTATACAAAAACATTATATGAACAATCCTTTCTCAATTTATGCTATCATCATAATTATACACTATATGAAATATGCATTCTAATTAAACTAATCAATAATTATAATATTTTCTTATTGATTGTGTTATAACTATTAATTTTTTAAAATTTACAACATCAATTTATATTTATTCAAGATAAATTATTTTCTCATAAAAAATATATTTTTACCATAATTTTAAAATAAATAAATAATTAAATTTAATTTTAGGGTATAATACTATAATTTACTGTATACTGGTAGTCATTAGAAAAGGAAAAGCATGAGTGTTTGATTTTATGCATCAATCTAGTTTGTGATATCTTGAAGGACAGAGATGATAATGTTGGAACGTAGGGTTTATGCATGTGCCTAAAGGGCAGGGGCTTTGGATAAAGATGGTAGGTAGTATGGGATGGATCAATGTCTCATTGGACAATGTGTGGTCGTTACTCATCTCAAAGCTATGCAACAAATGTCTGTTAGCTTTCCTTGTGGTTTTATTCGGATGTGCAGTACACAAGGGCTTCTGATTGATTGATTTTTTAGAGATTAAAAGCAGCACAAAGGACAAAGTTGAGGGATTGTAATTATAATTAAGTAAATAAAATAGAAGTAAAAACAAAGCTGATTATCACCATATGCTAAAATGAAACATAGATAGTAATAAAAAAAATTAACTAAAAATCTTAACAATGTAAGTAATTTATATATTGTTATCCAATCATATATTATTTTGTTAGTTTTTATAGTAACTACTTTAAAAGTTTTACATCTTATATATATTTTTTATTAGTGGACAGTGTAAAACAATTTATATTAATACTACATGAAAATTAAGTTCTAATGAAAATACTTAATTAAGAGGTTTAAGAATCTTCTCAACATATTCACATGACTTAATTAGAAACATAGGATTAATATGAAAAGCTCCATATATATAACTAAATTAGCATATTACTTATTATCTTTTTGCATTTATTATTATTATTATTGATTTATTTTGTAAGGTTAGATCTTCATAATGAGCAAGGTATTTTAAGCCCAAACCTTAAAAAGGAAGAAAAGAGAAGAGCACACCTGCAAGGTCCAACATGAAAAGATTAAAGAGCATTGTTAAATGCAGTTCAAGTTTTTCTATATACACTACTCTTCTTTAGTGTTTTCTTTTTTTTACAAAATACTCTTTACAGAAACGTGTTTATGTTGATTTTGAAACAAATCCTTATTCAACCCGGACTATTTCTATCCATAATTATCATTCCTAATCCCATGTTAACAAAAATAAAAAAAAAGTTCAAAGCAATCAATTAACCTCCAACAAGCAGTATTGTTTCTCAAGTAATTAATATAAGTCCTAAAGAATAATAACTCCCACGCTAGATTTCAGTACTTGATTGCACAACAAACTAAGATACAGAAAACATAATAGACACAGGAAGGGATCCGAATTCATGTTGAGAAGGAGTATGTATCTTCTTTAGTATCGGATAGTTCCTATAAAGAGATACAGACACAAAGGAACTAAATGGTTTTCTTCTTCTAATGGAATTGTCCAGTATTGGAAAGGATACATACTCTAGACTCTTACATTGTAGTACATATGCTTTAAAATGTTTTACTTTTCTTTTCTTTGTGTGTGTACATATGTTAAAATGGTTTGTTCCGCTGCTGGAGTCCTCACCAGAGAAGTTGCTGAAATGGAAAATGTTTTAGAGGATGGAACTATTTTCTTTTTTCATTTTATAAAATATTTACTGTATAGTAGAGTAAGGATCATTTAGCAACTAGCAAGGCAGTATACTAAAATATTTACTGTATTTATCATCCAGATATATTACGAAAGTAAAAAAAAAATTGAAGAGGATATAAAAGATGTATTTCCGCCACGTTTCTTATGGAGAGAGAAAGAATTACATGTCTAAGTACTTATTTACTAAATCACATATATACTCTAAGCTAGTTTAACATTTATTACAATAAATACCTTTTAATGAAAAAATTATTTTTAATTTCTTATCATATATATGTTCAAAGGTAGTAAGGACTATACAATAAAAAAAGTCTCATTTTATAATGTGCAAGATCAACAGTGAGAAATGGTAAGGGAATTTTTTTAGAGATGTAGGGCAATTTCATAATACAAAATTAAGGAATAAATCAAATTTAGATAAATTACAAGAATAAGTAAGTCGTGTTATAAATCGTGTTCAAATAGGAGGTCATTAAAAAGACGACTTTGACGTAATTTGTTACTTTTTAATAAATTTTTTTATAGAAGCCGTCTTTAGAAATCATCTTACATTTTCTCACGTTTATCTCCTGTTACACTACTAAGCACAATATTCATATATATATATATATATAAGTAATAAAGTTAAAGTTGTGTTTTAAAACTAATATAATATAACATAATTAATAAAAAATCTTATTCTTTAATCATGAATTAAATTCTTAACTCGTATTTATAAAAAAATATTTATTAAAAAAGATTAAACCTTTAAATATATTTAAGTATTTTAAAAAATAAGTTTTTAACTTTTGGTAAGAGATACCTTCATTAAAAAAAATTGTTTTAAAAAATTAACCTAAAAAATCCAACAGTAAGGACATTCACGACACCTTAGCATTTAATAATCATAATTATCAATACTTTATTAGGAGGCTTCCATGTTGTATAAATTTATCTGTTTTATATACGCAATGATTACACCAACATCACATTCTCTTATGATTAATATATATATATATATATATATATATATATATATATATATATATATATATATATATATATATATATAATATTAGTGGTAATGATTCTGTTAACCACCTCACTCTTTCATGGTTTGGGTTTGTTTATTATTCTTTATAAGTTTAGATAAACTTTTTCATAAGCGTTTGTTTTTAAAAGAGGAAAAAATTAACTTACGTATAAACTGATTTATAAAAATTCTCTTATATGGGCTTTTCTAAAAAGATAACTTATAATTTATACATGAGCTAATTTTAGATATGAAAAAACTTTTTTTTTTCATTTTCTTCTCTCATGAGTGCTTTCTTTATCTAACTCATTTAATTGATTTTATTTTATTTTATTTTATTTATTTCAATTGTTTTGATAAATTCAGGTACTACACTGTGAATTTTTAATTTTTCAAATTCTGTCCATTGGTATTCGCAGATTTTTTTTATATATAATAAAATATTAAGAATTGTTTAAGAAATTTTATCATAATATACATGTTAAATTTTTTTAGTTAAGATTCATATATATTATTATGTAAATATAATGAGTAACATGGAGAATTTGCTGGCAATAATAATTCTAGAAAGCTTGAACAGGATTACTTCACTACAAGATTTTTTTTTTATTAGAGACTGATATGGTCAGTCGCTAAAAAGAGCAAATTGGTTGTTGTTACCGATTGGAATATTTCGGTCTCTAAATTCGGTGGCTATTTTTGCATTTTTTTCATCAGAAAAGTGAGATATCAATCCTTGAACAGTATCTACTTAATTCTGCTGTTCTAATTCTACATGCTATATGCTAAGCATAACACGAACTAAATACAAATAAAGTGATATTGAAAGCATTATTATTATTATTATCTCCAAATTAAGAGCACCACCAAATTCCAAATATGCATTGGTACAAAAACACACAAAACATAATGACACATAAATTGACAAGCATCATTTGTGTTATTAGAAAGTACGTAGATTGATCCAAAAGGTAACCACATACTCCTTAGATAGAGATACTGTTGGGAATTCCTCTGAAAGTCAACCCTTCCTCACTTGTAGGAAGGAGCAATGTGTATGGTAGCTGAACAGGTCCATATCGGTTTTTCTTGTTGGAATCATTGTTTCTCGCTGTGATTTTTCCCTCAATTTCTGCCAGCTTGCTTCCAAACTTTTTGAAGGATTCTAATGCCTTTGAATCAGATGTCCAATTTGGATTGTCTCTCTCCCCAAGGTAGATCTCATCAGAAGCATGCCTTGACAATATCTCTATGACTGTGAGATCAATAATGGTCTGGCGCTTCGGCGTGATAGTTCTCAAATAAGCCGTTTGGGGACTCTTCACCATCTCATCATACTCTTTGGTTCCTGGTTCTGGTATCCATCTTCTGCTAAGAGTTGGACGGTTCAGGATAAAACCACCATAGGGATATTGTCCAAAATTAACAGCTGCATGGAGAGCTGAAGCAATCCATATGATAGTAGAACATGATTGAATAAGCTCTTGACGAGTCTGCATTTTAGGCCACCAAGGCTTGTCTTTCAAGTCACCATGACCCTTCTCAACAGCTTCCTTCCACCACTCTTGGAGTTCAGAGTCTTTCTTAATTGCATCATCTGTTGGGTAATACAAGGAGACATACTCATGGACCCATGTCTTAATAGCATCCCATATTTCAAGTCCATCAACAGCATAAGGGTAGTCCTCTATCACAAGGCGAAGGCCATGGGGTGCAGAGGGATCCTCAACTGCCAATCCTCTGAATCAAACAAAATAAAATGTTATTGACAAATTCAGCAAGCCTCTTCCATTAAAAAGGACATATTTCTATTTTTAATTTTTTATAGTCCCACAATTGAACAAGTTCATGTTTCTATTATAAGCCACGTTAATGCTTATAACTCAAAATCTTATAATTAATTTTTTTCAAGTGCCTATTTTATACTTTCAACTAATATGAAATCATAATAGATATAACTTTAATTAAAATAATTAATTAATGTAAAAATTAACAAATTTACATATATGATAATGATAATTTGTAATATGATAACACCGTAAGTGTGCATACATTGTTTTCTCTTAATTTTCTTATAGTAATTTTATATTTAATAAGATTACCTCTTGATGAGATCGGCTGGTAATGCTTGGTCAGTGAAAACCCAGTTCTTGTAAACAGCTGAAGACATCTCAAGAGAGTATCGTCCAGGCAAAAATGATTCCTCTATAATGCCACCAGCATTAATTAGGGCATTCCTAGCAAGTCCATTGATATTTATGGTGTCACGATAGTGAGGATAAAGAAGTTTATAAATGGGGTGAAGCACACTGAGACGCCTGTTAGTTGCTATGATGAATGGCTCCGTCACTGCATGAGTATTTAACCTGTAACCCAAGAATAAAAAATATTAGAATAAACAATATAATTAATATATACATTTAGGATATTAGTTAAAGAACTAAAATAAAAAAAATATTTGCTGTACAATTTTGTGTTTTCAATAAAAATATTTTTACTTTAAATTCTTTAACTAATATTCTTAGGAAACTAGTTAAGATTTTGATTATTTCTTATTTACTGTACAGTACGTACTACATGTATACTTATTAAACTCGAGCATTTATTTAATAAAAAATAGTAATTCATAATGAATAGATACACTAAGCATGTTTACAAATGTTGCTAGCTAGCAAATAAAGTTCATAGTTCATACCAGTGGCTCATGAGCTGATGATAGCCGGAGTCATTTACAATAACATGAGCCTTGGCCAAAAGCCAAATTGTGCTTTCAACACCTTGGTCTGCAGGCAAGACCACTTTGCTCTCGGCACCCAAATTATCTCCACTTGGATGTGGCTTGCTCAATTCGATAGCAAGTGGCTTCAAAGTCCCATCATCTTTCAAGAACAGGATTGTCCTTGTTGCATAAGCCTTTGCAGTGGGTAGGGCGTTTATCCTTGTCAAATATGGCATGAATGCGTCGTGATAATCTAATATGAATAATCTCTGACCATTAAGTGCCTGTTCCAAAAAATTAATTTCTGTGACTACTTTGTTTCATAGCATTGAATCACAAACAATATCACTTCAACTTCAAGTACTGTCTTCAAACTAAAAAGAATATTTCAAAATTAATCGAAGTAAAGAAAACATTGTATTATTTTATATTTCTTACATATTTAATATATTTAACTTTTTTTTCTTTCAATGCTAGCTTTAATTTTGGCTAGATTATGCTTCTCATGTGATCCGTATAGTTGTGTCAGCTATATATGATGAACCCCATCTGTTTCCAATTGACGATGAATTTTATATTTTCCCCTCAAAAGAAAAAATTGTTGTAGGAAAAATAGCAAAATACATTATGTCTAATAAAAAGTTACTATGCATTTTATAGAGGAGCTAGCACGCATGTATATCATTACCTCTTCTACTGTAACCCCACCCATGTTAATCTCCAAATGTTCTTTGGATATTGTACTAGATTGATCACCATAGAGAGTGGGGTCCAGCTTGCTTTGTGGTGGGATCTCCTGCCATGATAAAAAAATGAGAAAAGATGTTCAATAATCAGATAGAGGGAGCAATATATAAAACAATTTAGCATTATATATTCACTGATTAATTAACAATAAAATATATGGATTTTGGACTTACTTTAAGAAGGCGGATTACATTTGGGTTTACACCAGCAATCATCTCTCTTGCAAATTCATCATCAGTCATCCATGCAGATTTACTAACTGCACAAACCATAAAGAAAATAATTAATTGACAAATGAGATTAATTAATTAATTTGAAAGGAATAAGTTATGCTAGTATGTTACAAAAGTAAGCTTTAATTTGCTTTAAAAAGTTTTAATGTGAACTTTAATAAAAAAAAATTAAAATTATATTAATAGTAATTTTTAATTAATTGATAATATAAAATTAGTTTAACGTGCATGACTGTTAAATTCTAATTATTTAATTGAACAAATGATAATATATGTAAGTTGGTTTTGACTAAGATGTGTAATTAAGATACCTTGGACTACATGAGGTGGTGGAAATTGAAGGACACTTTCCCCATCACTGCGGAAGATTTCCTTGAAGACAGGTATGGGGCTAATGTCGCTAAGAACATCTGTTGGCACCTTAATTCCACCTTCATACAGGTCTCTCACTTCTTCAAAGCTATCAAATTCATTCCATGTGAGGTCTGAGTCAAAAATGTTTTCCAGCGAAGGTAAGAGTGTTTGAGATAATGATTTTATTCCATATGTGAGGAAATCTGATGACTTTAAGTGACCGAATTTTTCATCTCTTGGCATGTAAAGCTCGCTTGCAGGTCTCTCGCTTTTAGGATCTGTTAAGAATCAAATAGTTAATATTACCAGAAATATATATCAGGAAAACATTCGGAACACGTCAAATTGCGTGCACAAAAGAAGCAACAATTCATAAACCACAACAACTTGTTATTTTTTCTATTTAAAAGATTCCGACCAACAACTTGTTAATTTTTCTATTTTAAAAGAATCTTTGGTCGATCACATTTTATTCTTACCAAACCCATTGTTAATTTTTCTATTTAAAAGATTCCGACCAGCAACTTGTTCCTGTATCAATTTCGTTATTAAAGTAATCACAACATGATAAAAGAAAAGACAAAGTCTAACCTTTCTTGGTGGCTTTTCTGCCAGTTCTAACCCTACGAGGATAAGGATAGGTGCTGGAACCTCCAAGGACTGGGCGTGCAAGCTTTACATCTTTATCTGGGTTACCCAAATCATTATAGACATCATAATCATAGATCCTTTCATGTTCCTTGCGCTCTCCGGTTCCATTTCCTCTTAAAATCTCCAACTCTTCTTCCCTGTACTTAACTAATGGACCTGGTGTTGCACTTGGAAGATATGTCTACAATATATAGATTTCATGAATTAATTTTCTCATTCACAAAATGAAAATAATTAAAAAAATGTTGTGACAATATACAATTGGAAATAAATGAGCTAAGTAAATCTTGTAAACATTAGGAAAATAGTACTTAGATTCAAAACTACTAGACTTACCTTATTGGCAAAGAAAATGCGATCCTTTTTGTCGTAGTCTTTAAAGTTGTAAACCCATGAGTTACAAACAAAGTGAATGGTTCCTTGATTTGGAATGTCCTCAAGAGTGACACTGACAAGGAAGAACTCATCATACGTATAGTTTCTGATGTAAATTGCTCCTGGAATTCCAAAGTTAGCATCCCATTCAAAATGAATACCGTATGCATCTCTCCTATCTCCCAAGGTTGGTAACGTCGGAAGATGCTTCTCCAGATAAGTTTCCTTTCCAACTTTCCCATTTCCCTTTGCTACAGAAAAAAAAAACATACAAATAAAACCAAAAAGAAAATACAAAAGATGAGTGTCTTTGATCGAGTTAGCAATAGTCTTTAAAAAGTGATACATATATGCATAAATATTTTTATAATTTGTAAATTATTGTCAGAAAGATGTCTGAAATAATATAAAACAACGAACGTTACATGCATGGACAAGTTGTATGTATATAATTAACAACTATATATGAATATTTTTAAATTTAATAAGAGAAAATATAATGAAAGAATTTAATTAGAATATACAAAGAATATAAATACTTTTATTTTCTTATCTAATCACAAGTTGACATGTATGGATCAAGAGAAATTAATTAAGTTCGACTAATTAAGGAGTGTGGTTAAGTTGTTATAAATTTTTTAATACTTAAGCTTAATTCCTATGAATAAAAAATTATTATTATATAATAAATTTATTAATTTTATAATAATTATTAAAAAAAATATGTATACTCAACTCAAATAAATGAGTAAAAATTAGATATTTTAAATTTATGATAAGATAATCAATTTTAAAAGTTAATATAATTTTTAAAATAATGAAAGCTAAAAATTAAGGGAAAAAGAAATTTTAATGTAAGGTAAAAGAATATTTTTTTAATGAATTTAAAAAAATACAAAGGAAAATATTAAATATTTATAAAATAGCACAATAGAAAGTATAACAATCACATTAAAAATTAAAGATTTAGATTATTTATAAAATTTAATTTATATGCGTTTACTTTCTGGATGATGATAGTTACACTATACATTATTTATTCTTTAAACTTTAAGGATAATTAAGGTTATGCAGTGGACAGGACAAGAGTCCGATTTATATAACCAAGAAATTAATTAAAAAAATAGTGTAAGCAACTAAGCATGATAGAGAGAAATAATGGGAATGGAGAAGAAAGAAACCATCAGTGGAGGTAGCACTGATCAACTTGAAGGAGACGTTCCGGGAAAGGATGGCAGTTGCAGTATCAACTACCTGACCGGTTACGTCGGCGACAGCGCCGAAGAGGCCGGAGACAACACCACCAACTCCTCCACTTCTTACTGAATTCAACTCGTTAACGTCCAAGACATTCTTGGGCATCAACACCACGGTGCCCTTGATCTTGTGGCTCTTGTCAAATAGCCCTAACATCTTTGCAACTTCTTCTTGATGATGCTATCAACAATCAACAATTTAATTTGTTCTCTTTTGCTTTGTATTGTGGTTTGTGAGTTGTGACGATGCAAAGTAGGTTATTTATAGATTGAAAGAGATGTGGCTTTCAACATGCTTTTACTCTCAAGTTGCAGCCGAGGTTGATTATTAATATATTGGCTGCTAACAACATATGAAACGTGATGTATATATGATCACATTATTAGTGTGTCTTTTATTATATCATTTATTGATGTTATCCATCAAGTTAATTTATTAATTAGCTTAATCTTGTTAACTTTTCTTGTGTCTTTTTACAGTCAAAGGATTTATTTAATATCACACAATTTTAAAAGTATAACTTAATGTCATGATGAATTATATTATAATTGAAGATTAAATTAATATAGTTCAATTATATTTTTAAAACAATTATGTTTGTGTCAAAAGTACATATCCATACAATATAATAAAGAGATTATCTCTCTTTGTGAAAATTATTTTCAAACACAAATATTGAAGTCAGAAACCTTACTTGAAAAATTAGAGATATACCATCTAACAATCACTTACACGGTTTCATTGTCTAATCTACAAAAAGTTACGACACTAAAAAGTTTAAGTTTTACATATTATTATTTCATATATACATGTGTTAGATTCAGGGCAAGTTTTCAGTTAAACTTGTGCACGAATTTAAAGATACGATCCAATGCTTCATGGCAAATTGAACACAAAAAGAATGGTGGAGATGATTTTGAAAACTTTATTTTGTCATCAATATTTATTTGCAACGGACACTCAAACATATATCTAAACTATGACACTTTCATTTCTGTCAATAAATATTTCACTATTATTTTTGTTTATTGACATACTTCAATTATTAGTATTTTTATTTATACTATCATTATATCAATTTACTACGTCTGTTTTGATTTTTATAATACTATTTAGAGTTAATTGAGTTTTAAAATTTAATTTTTAGTTCTTAACAATGTACATGTGATAATCTAGTCAGACACTAAAACAACAATAATTGAATTATCACTTATCATTTAAGAGTGTTTGTGATGTATAATTTGTTTGATTTTTAATTAAAAAGTCATTCGAACCACATAAAAATTATAAGTGATTTGATTTGAATATAATCTTAAATTCAAACTAAACAAATTAATCTTTTTGTATGATTATATTTTAATCATCTTAATTTTCAATTATCAAGGCAGACAGATAATATATCATGTAAGCACAAACATTAATTTAAATTAATTTTTTTTTACAAAATTAAAGTAACAAACAAATAATAATTTAAAGGGATTTTTTGAAATTTTAATATTTTCATAAACCTAAGTGACTGTAAATTACAATTATATTTTTGGAGACCAAAATTATTGTTTATTCATTAAAAATTACACCAATATTTATAACAATAAGTTAAAAAAAACCTAGAGGACAGAAAAAAAAAGGGTAGCTCACTGCCCGCAGATTAACTCACATACCAACAACAAATAGGAAAGCCATCACGTGCCAAGCAAAAATGACGTTTTATCGAATCTAATAGCAAGAAAATATTATTAATTGCAAAAAATGATATATAAATCATTCATACACGTAAATGCCAGCTCACATATAAATCTATATAAGATCAGATTCTTAACTAAAAAATAAACCAAGTCCCGCTTGTAGTTGGAGTTAGAGTTGGTCTTAGAGCATCGAGCACACCAAAAGAATGTTTTCAATTTCTATCAAATTGGTCTCTCTCATTGATTAAACCAATAACGCATTAATATGACCGGCACCGTTACCAAGATAATATTATTTAAAGAACCTTATGCAATATTATATCACGCGTGCGCAATTTGGTCCTTAAAAGTAGGCTAAACCATACTAAAAAAATAGTATTAATTTAATTTCTATACCTATGGTAAAAAAATTATTAAGCCCGTGTCTATAACCTTTTTTTTGGTAAAGGAGCAATAGAACGGAGAAGAAATAAATAAAAAGATGAATGTGGTTGATATAGAAAAAATGAGAAAGAAGAAAAAAAAAAATGAGACCCCTAGTTATTTTTTCTTATTTTCATTTATTTATTTATCTTTTTTTCATTTCTCACTATCACATATACCTTTAGTAATATTTTTTTTATCTTAACATTTAATAAAAATGCTGCTAAAAAATTTCGACAATTTTTTTAAAAAATTGCTAAATATAAATAAATATTGTTAATATATTTTAATGATATATATAATCCATATTACTAAAAGTTTTACCAGAGGATATCATGAATGTTTAAACGTGATAATATTAGGAATATAGGAGACAAAGGCTTAATAAAAAAAAAATAAACTTAATTAGAGGCTATATGATTAAGAAGACAGTGGAAGAATTATGAACAAAAACTTGTTGGTGGTGGTAGGAGAGAGAAGAGAAAGAGAGAGATGGAGAGAAGTGAAATAATCTAGTTCTCTATATGAGAGAACTCAGTTATAATAAATGAAAAGGTAAATCTCATATAAAAATATAAGTTAATTAAATAATTAAATTGAAAAAATAGTTAAAGAATCAAATAAAAATTTAAATTACTAATTTGTTTGAAACAAAATATTTAATATTCTTTAGAATAACTATTAAACATATAATATTTTAAGAGGTAATTAAATTATTTTATTTAATATTATTAGGTCAGCATCTAACAAAATTCTTTAAATAAAACTTTGTTTTATACGTCTGTCTTTCCCACGTTCAAAGCTAAAAGATGCACAAGTGTTCTCGTATAAAAATAAATAAATAAGGGTGCACATGTGTTCCTCGCACTAGGCTGAGTATAACTTAATTATGAAAAATTAAAATAATAGTTTAATTTTAATACACTGTAATTATAACAAACGATTATTAGCAAAACAACACTAATGCAGTAAATGCATTAAAAAATATAACTAGGGGAAATAATGAATAATAATCAGCTCATATAAAGAAAAAACGAGAGAGTGGTATATCGTTCTTACTAGATGCCACCTTATCATATAAAAAAAATTATAAAATTAACCTAATGGTCGAAAAAAATCTCTTCATATATAGGCTAATAAAAAGTAATGAACTACTGACATTTGTCATAAAAAATATTATATATATAAAAAAATAAAAAGATTTTTGTCTCTCTCTCCCTCTCAGTGTGAATAGAAGTTGTTCAACCAAGTTAAACTTTCAATTAAATCCTTATTTATCCGGTTCAGAATGTTGTATTTTTTCACCTAAACAAATTACCTGGTCTGGAATTAAAAAAGTGTGACAATCTTTCACATCAAAAGATCTGTTTAAGTAAATTTATTTATAAACAATGCAAATAGAAGAAAAAAAATAAAAAAATGTATTTGAGTTTTTCACAAGTTTAAATCAATTTGTAAACCTTAACTTTTAGACAAGTGAAAGTTTAATTCATTTTATTTATTTTTCTTTTCTTATAAATATTTATAAAGAAATTTATCAAGACAACTATAACAATTATTGAGCAAATTACAGTAACATCTTCTAAAATGTTATGTAATTATACATAATTCTACTTTTTTTTGTTTTCCTACACTTATCGATCTCCCTTTAAGTTTAAAAATACTACACTAATTGTATTTCTTATATATTTGAAAATATTACCGTGAATATCTCTTAAATCTTATATTAACATCTCCTACAATGGAAACAAAAGTAATGATTAAAACAAACAGGAAATATTTGTGTAATTACCTCATAGAGTCTTAGTGTAATTTGCTTATTATTTTTTTATTCTATTGTTATTTTATTAATGTAAAAATAATAAAATATAGTAAAATATCATTTCATTTTTCTGCATTCTACATCTCATGCTTTCAATCTAGATGCTGATGACTAGACATCTGCCCATTCTTTTAAGGTAGTTCATATTTTATTAATAGTCTATTTTTATTTCATTATTATTTCAAAAGAGTTTAATTTTAATATAAAAATTTATACAATTAACAATATATATAGAGATCACTTTTAATTTATAAATAATTAAATGGTAATCTTATTATGTATATATATAACACAATTTATTATTAAATCACAATACATCAATTATCAATATATTTAAATTCATTTAAAAAAATATCTACAAATCATTGTTTCATGCCCACCTCCACACACAAAAATCCAACCCATATAATTAGTCCGAACTGTCTGCCGACCTCTGTACTTGAAGATTTTAAGTAAACGACACTCTATATGCTGTCGTTGGAAAAATTAAGGTGAATTACACTCCATTTTTGAGCAATATACAACAATGGAAAAATTAAGGTGAATTACACTCCATTTTTGGGGTGTATATGATGAAAAGAAAAAGAGAAAAAAAAAAAAGTGACATATATAATACATAGTATATGATATATAACGTAATGAGAAATAATAAGAAAGAGTTCAATCTGGTGTAACGTAAATGTAATCATATTCAAAATGTTATTTGTTTTTTACTTTTAGTGCTTGTGTGGCCTCATAGTTTTAATCTTAAAAGATGTATGGTAGATTAATGTTAATGCAAGAAAGTGTTTATAAACTATGAGTCTTAAACAATAACAATAATTTTTTGTTGTAATAGAACAATATCTGTAAATCCAAGGAGTAAAGGAATAAAAATGAAATAGAAGAAAAAGTAAATAATTATAATAATAAGTTTCGAACAAAATACAACTCAAAGCTCAAATAAAAAGAATTCCCTGTCATAACAGGAAATCTGCTGATGAGCTTATACTTATTAGGGTTTACCAGCCGCATGGAAAAGCAATCCATATTAACATTATTTAAACAAACACACAGTGATGTATGCACATAAGCATGCATTTGTTATTGAAAGATACAAGTACAATACTAAAGGAAGCCGCCACTCACACCTTTTGATAGAGATACTGTTAGGAATTCCTCTAAAAGTCAACCCTGGTTCACTGGTAGGAAGAAGCACAGTGTAGGGCAATTTGGCTGGTCCAGTTCGATTTCTAAGATTTGGATCATGGTTCCTTTCTGAGATTTTCGTCTCAATCTCTGCTAGTTTATTTCCAAACTTTTTAAAGGCTTCTATTGCCCTTGGATTAGGGGTCCAATTTGGATTGTCCCTCTGTCCAAGGTAGAACTCATCAGAAGCATGCCTTGACAATATCTCTATCACTGAAAGGTTTGGCGTAATTGTTTTCAAATAAGCCTTTTGATGACTATTCACCATCTCATCGTATTCTGCAGTCCCTTTTTCTGGAATCAATCTTCTGCTAAGAGTTGGACGATTGAGGATAAAACCACCATAAGGATATTGTCCAAAATTAACTGCTGCATGAAGGGCCGAAGCAATCCATATAATAGTTCTACAAGATTGAATCAACTCTTCACGAGTATGTAATAATTTTGGCCGCCATGGCTCATCTTTTAAGTCACCATGACCCTTCTCAACAACTTCTTTCCACCATGCTTGAAGTTCATGGTCTTCTTCAATTGCATCATCGGTGGCATAGTACAAGGAGACATAGTCATGGACCCATGTCTTGATAGCATTCCATATCTCTAATCCATCAACAGCATAAGGGTAGTCCTCTATCACAAGACGAAGGCCATTGGGAGAAGATGAATCCTTAATAGCCATTCCTCTTAATCCATGCAAAATAAAAAAAAATGTTATTAATTACTAATAATAGTGAAAGTATTTATCTTATACAACTTTGGTTGTCATCAAAGAGAAATTATGTGTTTTTACAATTAAGAAATATGTTACTTTAGTTTTTGACATGCCTTAATATCAAAACTCAAGTGGTCAAGAAATGAACACTTGTGGCTCTCATTTTTACAAAATAAAAATTTGACTTTTTAATAAAAGGTAACAAAGCCTGGGAATTTCCATGCTTCAAGTTCATAAAGCTCCCTCAAGAACTATGAATGGGTGAGATACAAGGTTTAAAAAATAGTCAGCGGCCCTGATTTCGACTACGATATCAAGGTTTTAGGGATTCCTGCAATCACCACAAAATTGTAATTGTGGCTGCAATCCTTGATATTTGTCCACGATATCGAGGATTGCGATGAAACTGTAATTACAATCACAATTTAAAACCTTTATCAGATATAAAACCATATACGCAGTTCATGTTCATATAAATTACCTCTTGATAAGATCAGTTGGTAATGCTTGGTCAGGGAACACCCAATTTTTGTAAGCTGCCGAAGAAATCTCCATGGCATACTTGCCACCTAAAAAAGATTGCTCTATAGTGCCATCAGCATTAATAAGTGATTGTCTAGCAAGTGCATTGATATTCATTGTGTCACGATAGTGAGGAAATAGAAGTTTAATTATAAACAGGGTGAAGAACACTCAGATTCCTATTTGTTGCTATGACAAATGGCTCAATCACAGCATGAGTATTCAACCTGAGACACTCCATATAAAAAAAGTGAATTAAGAATCACTACATACACATATTTGAAAATTGTTTGTAATGATCTCATAGTGAAAGAGTACGTTCTGACCAGTGGCTTATTAGCTGATGATAGCATGAATCATTCACAACAACATAAGCCTTAGCCAATAGCCAAATTGTACTTTCAACACCTTGGTTTGCAGGCAAGATGACTCTGCTATCAGCACCAAGCTGTTGTCCACCTGAATATGGCAAACTTAATTCAATGGCCAATGGCTTTAAGGTCCCATCATCTTTCAAGAAAAGGATTGTCCTCGTGGCATAAGCCTTTGTTGATTTGGATTCGTTTAACCTTGTCAAAAATGGCATAAATACGTCATGGTGATCTAATATGAATAGTCTCTGACCTTCAATTGCCTGTTCCACAAATACAATCGAGTTTCATGGATTCAAATAACAGATAATATGGCTTAATAAAGTAGTTGAGCAAAAAGGAAAATGCTAACATGTTCTGTAAACACTCTTTGCTAGGACTCAAATATATTATGGCTAACAAAATCAAGTACATTTTTCCTACCATTTCCAAGACAATCTTGGTTGGAACATTGTCAAATACTAAATAGGTAGACATACTTTTTAGGGAAAATTGGAATCTCAGTTCGTCACGTTATGAGTTACTAACCTCTTTTTCTAAACCCAACGCCCGTTGGTAGTCTTATTATTTTTATAAGTCTTAATAAATTTTAATTAATAATGAGAAGTGTTGTGTAGAATTGAAGAGTATATTTGGAAATGTGTTGTGAGCATTTATGAATGCAAAAATTCTCATAGTATTTTATTGAAGTGAAACACATCCATCATTGCCTTATCTACCATGAGCCCTTCAAGGTTAATCTCCAAGTGTTCTTCAGTCAGTTTACTTGTTTGATCACCATAGACTGAGGGATCCAACTTGCTTTGTGGCGGGAACTCCTATCATTCGTTAAAGAATGTCATTAGGAAAGATGACAGACAACTAAAGAACATAACGTTTGGGACTTACTTGTAGAAGGCGAATCACGCAAGGGTTTACACCAGCAATCATTTCTCTTGCAAATTCCTCATCAGTCATCCATGCAGATTTATTAACTGTTCCAAATTAAATAATAAAGAAAATAATTGTCAAGTTGGATTACATGCATAATTCAACAAATGCATTAAATTCTTGGCGTTGCTATATATTTTATTACAACTTTTTAAAAGCTCGCACAACTTTTGTGTTTTAATTTTCATAATTTTTATAAAATTTAATGATTAATATTTTATTCCTCTTATATTTATATGAAATATAAAATTCATCAAAGAAATCTAGTTCAGTTGTAAATAATAAAATTCGTTAAGAAAATCTAGTTTTTGTTGAGTGGGTATGAATTATTACAAATTCCCTTACACTTTTTTTTATTTAATATCGTACGTCAAACTTTAAAAATATATAAATCTTTATATATAATTAATATACCTTTAATTAAATGAGGTATTGAAAACTGTGAGGACATTGATTTCACCATCAGTACGGAAGATTTCCTTGAGCACAGGTAAGGGACTAATTTTGCTGAGTATTTCTGCAGGCAGCTTAATTGCACTTCTTCGAAGATATCAAACTCATTCGGTGTGAATTTTATATCAAACACAGATTTGAGTGCAGGTAGGACTTTTCGAGATAAAGATTTTATCCCATAAATAAGGAAGTCACCGAAATTTTCATCTCTTGGAACATAAACTTTGCCGGGTCTTTCGCTGTTGGAATCTGTCAAGAAACAAATTATATCAACAAAAACTACAAATTGCAAAATTTGTTAAGCATTGAAGACGACATTGGCTTATGTAGATACAAACATCCTTAATTTGTTAATAAAATTTTTGTAAGTTAAATTGAGTTATGTTTAAGAAATAGAAGTGCAACCTTTCTTTGTTGGTTTCCCCCCTACGAGGGTAAGGTAGCGAGATAGATCCTCCAAGAACTGGGCGAGCAATAACTCAACCTTTCATTACTGTGGGGATAGCCCAAATCATTGTAAACATCATAATCATAAACTCTGTCTCATTCCTTGCGCTCCCCAGTTCCATTTCCTCTTAAACTTTGCAATTCTGCTTCTCTATACGTGACTAGTGGACCTGGTGTTTTACTTGGAACGTGTGCCTGTAATATATTTATTTAATTTTCATTATTTTAGCCTGTTCATTTAAAAAATGTTTATTTCATACAACTAAAATTTATAATTCTTAATAAATTATATTATTATTATTATTATTATAATTTGTGACACATAAATATTTTTTAATATATAAATTATATTTTAGATTTATGTTATGATATTTTTTAATTATTGATAAAAAAAAATTAAAAAAATTTGAGCTATAACTAAAGATATTAAAAATAATAAATTGAAAAAATAAATCACTGTTCAATTAATATTAAAATCGTAAGAAGATATATCAGGTGTATGCTAGGAATGTGAAATTTGTCACTTCATGAAAAGCAAATATTCAAATAAAAATGAATTTGAAGAAGAGTGAAAAGTGCAGGGGCCTGGAAAGCGGATAGCCTTGGAAGTCACTGCAAGAAAAATCCAAAACAGCTTTCTCAATATAGAAAGGCAGAGGCCGATCTGGCGACCGATAATACTTTGTAGCAAATTAGTCCTCACTAAAGTCCGTCTCTAGAGTTTATGGTCATTTAACAACTGATATATTCGGTCGTTAAATACACTTACAAATTACACCAAGTGTCAATAGCGACAAATTAGTGATTATAGCGACTGAAAATATATTCGGTCGCTAAATGACAATTTAAAATTTTCTCACAAACTGAAAAACTCTTTGTAAAATATAAAAAAATTTGAGAATATATCTGAAAAAAATGTTTACTGATTATAATTTTTTTGACGTAGCTAAATTATAAATTTTAAGTATGTAAAAATAAATATTTATCTCATGAAATAGTTTAATTCATATGTTAATATGTTTGCTTTAAATTATATTTTTTTATCACAATTTAAGAAATTAAATATATAAATAATTTAAATTTAGTTTTTCTTTACATACTGGTGTACACTTCTTAATTTTAAACTTATGTTATTTTTAACATTAAATTATATTAAATTGATTGAAATATATAAAATATTATTTAATACTCCTCATTTAATTCACATTAAAATTGATTGCATATCTTGTACTTATTATTTAAAACCTAATTGAACATCAATTAATTAGGTTCAATTACGTTAACGTTTACATATAAGGGAATTTTTTTAACTAGTTTAATTTACAAAAGTCAAGAAAATTGATTAACTTTATTTCATTCTTTTCATCTAATTAATTGATTTGTTTTAATCATCTCCTCCTATTCGCACAAGAGAGGATAAGTTTTTCATATTAATTTATTGTATTTATTGTTTATTAACTATAAAAATGATAAAATAAAAAATAAAAATATTTTAGTAAAAAAGTAATTAATACAAAAAAATTGAAGAAAAGTTTTTAAAAAAGAAACAAACAAATTTCTTAAAAATTCTTCTGATGGAAGTAATATAACTAGGTAGAGTGGAGTAGATGATTAAAAACCTTGAATTGTTTTTGAAACATTTGAAAAGTAATTAATATTTAATATTTTTATTTTATAACAAGTGGATACTTTGCTAGGAGTAAACAGTTTACCTCGTTGGCAAAGAAAATTCGATCCTTTTAGTATTTTGTAGAAGTGTAAACCCATGAGTTTCAAACAAAGTGCATCGTTCCTTATTAGGAATGTCTTCAAGAGTCAAACTCAGTAGGAAGAACTCAACTTGCAAATGATTTTTAATTAAAAATGCTCCAGGAATTCTCATATCACTGTCCCATTTAAAATTAATATCAAATGCAGATTTGCCTGCTCCCAAAGTTGGTATTGTCGTAATAATACCTTCCAAATAGGCCTTCGTTCCGATTATCCCATTTCCATTTGCTACAAAAAAAATCATAATTATTAAAAAAAATTCTGTGATTGAGGAAAATATTCTTAATGGTAAGATTTTAATTAATAAACATATCATGCAAGTGTAAAAGTTTTTACATTATTAATTTTAAATGCTAATTTGTAATTAGATAAGATTAAAAAAATTATGTGATTGGTAAATATATTATTTATTTTTATATCACAACTCTTTTTACTGAGCCATATAATTTCAATTTAATTGATATATATATATATATATATATATATATATATATATATATATATATATATATATATATATATATATATATAAGGCTTCACTTTGTTTAATTATCAATATGTGATTTTTTTAAAATAATTTAAAGGTATTTAATATTTTTTAAATAATCCTTTCATTCTAAGTTTCTAACATACGTTAACAATTTTTTTTTCAAGGTGGTCGATTTTATCTTAGGGTAATCACGAACAGTTAGACACGAGGGGTACGTGGTTGATCAATCTAGTAGTGTTGTTGATAAAAAAAAATAAAAAATCTAGTGTCTTTTACCAATTATTTGCTGCAATGAGTTTGTTTTGAAACAAATTATTAACATGGAGTTGTTTTAAACGTACTGTTGTCGTTTTCTGGCCGTTTTAACTGAAAATTAACCACTAGTACTATGAGAAAAATTACATGTAATAGCATATAATATTGTGATAAGAACCGTCAAAAATCATAATTTCTGGCAATTTTAAAACTGTCAGAATATGACTGCCAATTAATATAAGTCAAAACAACTCCATGCATGCCAGAGTTTTTTTTTTTTTTTTACAAAAAATGTGTAGTTAAAAAGAAATACATGCAAGGTGTAAATCGACTTCTTGAAACTTTATTTGTTTTTGTAAAACAACTTTTGGTGACTTCTACAACTTTTTGATGATTCTAAACGACCATAAATTTTTTGGCAATTATAAACTTCAAAAATTTGGTTTTACAACAGTAAAATCAACTTTTAGGAAGTTAATTAATTTACACCCTGCAAGTAATTTCTTTAAAGTATACTAGTTTGGTAATTTTAGAACTAAACTAAATGATTTTTGTAAAATAAAAGTCCCTCATGCCAGTAGTTTGTTTTAAAACCAAATCATTTTAATGAATAGTAAGTAATAACATCACTAAATTGGTCAATAATGCAATACACGAGCCCAAGTGCACAAATTACTTGAAGTTTGGAGGTGATGCATGGATGTTTAATGAATGTGGTAATTTCCCCCGACTATTTACCAAAATGGCTTTGTTTTAAATTTATGGCAGTCATTTTTTAATTTGACAGTTTTAAATTTTCATTTTCTAACAGTTTTGTCATAACCCTAGTATGATATTATCTATTATTTTCTAACCGTTTTGTCACAGTATTGGTGGTAAGTTTCTGGCGGATAAATAGATTGTCAGTAGTTATTTCTTAGCAGTAGAATAGAATAACACGGTTAAATGTAATACAATATATGCTCCTTAATAGATTGTACTCTTCTACGTACCCTTTACCGATAATATTCATAAATATTACATCGTTTCAAATAATCCCACTTTAGTAGAGTATTTGGTAAAAATCAATCACCCATGATGCATCCTCTTGAAGTTGTCAATGCACTTAACTCAATATATGTGTCTGTGTAGCCGGTTGAGGATTTGTGTGCGTGTAAAACACAAATTAAATACTCAAAGGACTGGATTAAGCTTAGTGAATATAACTCAGTCCATTCTAAATCAGATTAGGCTAATTAATTAAACTAAACATAAGATCTAGTTGGGTATTTCTGTACGTCTTACAAAGTACACAAAGGATTAAGACAGAGAGAGAAAGCTAACCATCAGCCTTGGTAGCACTAATCAACTGGAGACACAGATTTACCCCTTAAGGATGTAACCCCATCAACTGCTGAGCCAATTAGATATTTACCAGTGCCAATAATCCCTTCCACACTCGTTAAACTGTTAAAGTCAAGCACATTCTTACGCATCAACACTACCCTAGCCTACCCTTCACCTTCTAGCTTCTGCTGAACAACCTTTTCAACCCTGAAATCATTTTCATATGGAATAGATTCCACGGCTTTCAAAATTAAGAAATGTAACGTATTTATAATGTTGGACGACAAGTAAGTAAGATGAAATTAATGATCGATGACTCAAATGTTCCGCGAGACAAATGTAAAGTATTTTTAACAATGAGAATAAATTAATGAATCAGATGTGTTCCGTGGAAAATGGAAGGTTGACATTCTTGATTCTTGATAACTAACATAAGATAGATAGCAATCACAATAGCAGGATTTCCTTTTAAAGTAAAGACGGCTTAATTGTATTTATTGTTTTTATGGATGGTGTAATTTTGGTTTTAGGTTCTAATTGCTTTTTCTTTACTTCATTGGTTCTAATTGCTTTAATTATTTTTTTTAATAATTTAATTGAGTTTTTAAATATTAGGGAGGGCTTTTACTAACAAAGCAATAATTATTTACTCACAGATATTTCAACGCGATAATTAAGTTGATATAGGTAAGTATCTTTTAAGGTCACGGTAATTCAAATATTATGTTTTTTTTGGTTGGTACACCATATTTAATTATTTATTCAATGTCTTGTTATACCTAATTCACTACATTAGTAAATTTCATTAAATATTAGATAAAGTAAGGATGAAAGTACTTGTAAGTGAGAGAAAAGAATAAAATTGAATTTGCACACATACTTGTAGTCTTAAGTTACAATAAATCCCTTTATCTCACAAGCAAAACAACAATTCATCATTTTGTAACTCTGCACACGTCATAACCTAAACCTAAAGGTCACCTGCATATGTCTTATCTAACATCATGGAAAAATATCTTTGGTGGATCCCATAGATCACATGAGTCTTCCTTTTTCCTATTGGACTTCTCGAGTAACTGAACAGGAATCGGACTCCTCACATCACGGATTATTACGGTTAAGAATTTTCTCAGCTTAATATGATAGAAAAAATATTAAAAATGAGCGAGATATAATATTTTTAAATCATAAACTGGTTTTAAACCAATTTAAATCAGTTTCAAAAATCTAAATCAAATTTAAAAAAACGGTGTGGGCATAAATTTTAAATATACACTGTTTAAATAAGTGTTTGAATTTTAAAAAATTCAATCCATGCTTTGTTATTGTAAAAAAAAATGTTATCAATCACATACGTTAAACCTGTGACAAGGTGATAATATAAATATTTTCACAGCATGTAGCATTTTTTCAAATATTAATCGAATTGATCAATCAAATTTTGACATCAACAAGTCAACAACACAGTGCAAAGATTACAATGCTCAAATATAGAAGAATAGAACTTAAAGCAGAAGGGAAAAGAAACAATTCCCTGTCAACTGCCATAACAAGTAATTTGCTAAGGAGCTTATTTATTAGCAGTCTGAACATCACTCATATTACTAAATCTTACCCTAAATACAATATTACTCAGACAAACACACAATTACTAAACATCACCCTAAAAAATACACATAATCTTGCGTCTGTTATTCAAAGGTAAAAGTACAATACTAGAGAGCCACTCATTTAGATAGAGATGCTGTTGGGAACTCCTCTAAAAGTCAACCCTGTTTCACTAGTTGGAAGAAGCACAGTGTAGGGCAATTGAGCTGGACCGGTTCCTTTCTGAGATTTTTGTCTCAATCTCTGCTAGCTTTTTTCCAAACTTTTTAAAGGCTTCTATTGCCTTTGGATTAGAAGTCCAATTTGGATTGTCCCTATGTCCAAGGTAGACCTCATAAGAAGCATAAATTTATTATTAATGTTCGGATATATTTTTTTATACTTTTGATGACTAAATTTTACATTTTCTTTTTAAGGACGTATTTTTCAGCGGAATGAAAAAACAAAAAGTCAAAAATAAAAAAATTATGACAAATATGTTCTTATGCTGACACGTTGACAATCATTTTAATGACAAATTTATCTCTCTATACCAGATAAGCTATTTTATTAACGGTGATGGACAAAAGTTAAATGTAGGACATATTTATCGCACTTTTTACACTTTCAGGAACTAAATTTTGTATTTTCATCTTCAAGGACGTATTTATCAGCGAATTACACATTAAGGGACAACAATAACTATTTACCCTTAAAAAATTATAAAAAATATCATGAAAATTATAAAAAATATAAAAAAATTTATAAATAATATACTTTTTTGTCTCTCAATAAAAAAATATTTTTACTTTACTTTTTTTAGCATTTGCCTTTAAATATAGTTAACCTAGACATGAATGCAGGTAGTATTAACATCTTTTTCCTTTATTGTTTCATCTATCGTGTCCTTGTGACAATAACTAAAGTAGACTATCCTTAATTCATCTTTATCTTCTTGCTTTAGATTGCAACTATCTAGGAATGTCCTTGTATTGTATCCAAGTCTTCCTAAAGTTGGCCATCTCATTATAACGAAACTAACTAAGCTTATAGAAATTGATAATGCAGTATGTCAGCAAAACAGATGGTCTACATGAGGCATAAGGCACGGTGTTATTCCAAAAGATGAGTGTGCACAAATTGCCCACTCCCATCCACAATCTTCCGAAAATATAAAGCAGGTAAGATGATTACTAAGAGGCCGAACAAAACTTGAAATCTTGAATCACACCAAGAGTAGATAATCTCTATTCTGTCCCCAAAGTAGATCATGTCAAACTAAACTATTAATTGATAAAGTCCTATCAATCTCAGATTTCACAGTAATTTTGTGGATTAAACTAAACAAGTTCATGGGTAAGCTTAAAATAGCCATCTGTACATAAAGTCCATGGTAAAGTGCATTTGTAATAGAAATCGACAGTTGGGAATGTCAAACGGGAGGGAAACAGAGAGATATAGGAACCCTGAGACTACAGATAAAGTCAATTCATATAAACAAAATGTACGCAAGGGAAATCTCAAACACATTTTTTTTTGGGCATAATCACTAATAGACTAGTAATCCTTCAATTCTGCTCAAGAAAAATTCTGATACAACGAAAAGTGATACATAATGTAAACTTAAACTTCCTTACATCTGCCTTGTTAATCATATGGTATCTGGATATATGCTGCGTCACAGATGAAAGGAATGTCAGCATACATACCGGCAAGAGCACACCTTATGGACTCCAAGACGGTAAATAGATAACCAAATGATACGGCAGTCCAAAAATGCATTCCCAGTTTACCCCAGTAGAGTGATAGCGGCATCCAGCGGCTCACAGTCCCTATAACCTGCAGGGCAATCTCCAATAACATTCCCATCACAACATGAAATCTGAAGAAATGAGGCCACTCTTTTCTCCTCACAATTCCAAGATATGCAACAAAGAAGTATGCCATGAGAAACCAGCTAGGAAGGCTTCCAATGGCCATAAGAAAAGGGTAAGTATAGAATTCAAAGCATTCCAAAAATGGGTGAAGATTGTATGCTGTCTCGGCATACATCCATGTCTCATGGAGAGGCATGAGGTAAGGGAGGCATGCTAATGATCTCCACCACCATTGCGGTTTCTTGGTCATTGGAGGATAACGGAAGCTAGTTGGGACATCCTTTGATGCTCGAGGGGCCATATTAGACTTGCGCAACCGGGGTAAAAGAGGGAGAGCACGAAAGAGATGATTTTGACCCTCCCTTACACGCAGGCTTGATACAGCAAACGTGTTTGTCAATGTCATTCCTACCATAAAGATTGTACGAATAATTCAATTAGAAAAAAAAATATATAGGACACTTATCGCAAAGATTGGGTTGACTAAAGTAAAACCCGACAAACAAATTTCTATATTATAATCATACCCCCAATCAGGTGCTATTTAAAAGTACCACATTTTATAATGATACACCAAGGCCATTGAGGCCGAGTAAATAATTTTTGGACAAGTTTTTGTTGACTTTTAGAATAATGAAAATCATCTCTAATACGATTTCTGATTGATCGATAATATAAGTAAATAGATTTTGAACTCATACTTTTAAATTGCAGTCCTACAGTTTTTTGACTCACCACAATTGTGGCAGCATCAACCATGCTCATAAGTCATAACATCAATAATTCAAAACATTAATCAATGAAAAAGTGAAAGAATCAATGGATAAGTAAAGCATGTCATATACCTCTTGGCAACAAGGGTTTACATTCCAGATTATGTCCCCAAAAGCTCCGGATGTTAGAGACGGCAACCTTGGGAGGCATTAGAGAAGCGCAACGAAAGGCAGAGGTACTAGGTATGCCATGGTTGCGTGACCTAGAATTCAGAGGGGCACACCCTTGGGATACAATGCAACCATTTTGAATCATGCTTGGTCAGCTCAGCTGATTGAACAACACAGTAAATAGCAGTAACAATAAGAACAAGAAGAAAAACCACGGGAATTTAAATTAACGGTTAACAGTTGAAAGATATGACGGAAACAGATAACAAATAAATAATTAAAAATACACAACATCATAATCATATCACTGCTTATCGTTTGGTTCAAACCAAGCAACGATTTAAGGATCCGAATCGCATTGTGAGATAATGACTGAGATTATGCAGTGCCTTCTTAGAATGAGAAAAATGGAATATTGAGGAAGGGAGAAACGTAACCTGAGTCCCAGAATGAATTTTCCAGCGACTCCAGTGTTGAGGGAATTTGCGAGTTTCGTGTTTAGGCTTATCTGCTACCGTCTCCCTCTCCTCTCTGCATATCTGTTTTCACAAATAAACAAAAACCCTATTTGTCTCCATTGGGCTGGAGAATATTTTGACCCAAACATTGAGCCTAAGCCCAACGAAAGTCTTGATCAAGGATTGGCCCAATCTAGCATTATTTAATTTTTTGTTGTAAACATAGGTCAATATATGGGTAAAGTTATTGATAATTCAATATGATTATTCACACTTATTTTTAAAAATTTTATCTCATTATCTATATTTTCAAACAAAAACTAAAATTATTTAATTTTACTTGATTTACATATTCCGAGTAATAATGTTGAAAAAAAATATATGGTTTTAAAAGAATTCAAAAGTATATTTCATTTTTTATTATTTCATAGAATAAAAGTATTTATATGGTGGCATAATTTGAATGACAATTTTTTTAACATTGTGTTTAATGGATATGCTATAAAATATTAATTATAGTTGCATACTTTATAATATGTTAAGATTGACATATTATATCAACAAATTGAATGTGTTGAATCTTATCTCATATATTATCAGTCTTAATTAAATTAGTCATGAGCTTAAATAAATCCTCTAATTAATTGCAGATCAAATAAGAACACAAATGAACTCATCTTATTTGGTCCAAAAAAACACCTCTAACCCTGAGTGCCATTACTTGACAAATGTTAGAGTGAATTATATATACACTGCACTTTCCATATCTTACATTGTTCTTTCTGTTTATAAAATTTGATCCCCTTCCTTCCATTAAAAAGGCGTAAAGCCAATGATAAAATGATTAGAGGGAGAAGACAAAAACTAGTTAGCTAAACTCAACAAACACCTCCCACCGGTTTTCATTTTGCAAATTTGCAATATTCTGACAAGGATGATTTCTTTCATTCACATGTTCAAGTGCTGTGCTTTTTTATTCGAATGTTAACCCACATGTGAGTCCAATAACAGCATGTCAACCATTGTTACTTCCTGTCAAACATTTAGAAAATGTTTCTGGCTTCTGTCGGTGCCTTCGTAAGTCTTGATATTTGTATCCACAAGGATCGCAATATCTTTATATTATCACTTGTATCTTAGTCGGGACCGTCAACATATAAAAGAAAGATAAATATTTTTTTTAACATGATTTATTTCCTATTCAAGAATTAATTAAGATTTAAAATCTTGGATTTCTTAGTTAAATAACATCATCTATTATCACTTATGTCAATTGTTATATATTCTCACTCATATCTAAAAGCTTAACTAAAAGCCAGGTATTTAATTATAGCACAATGCTTATTTAACGGTCAACGCCATATAGTTGTACAGTGAAAAATAATTCATGGAATCATTATTTATAGACCGTAAGACAGTAATGGTACCAACAGCTGAATGTACCACACTCAATATATGAATGCTCCATATCACGTAGAATCAAGACTTATATGCTATACCACTTTCTTTGTCATAATTGAACTTTGTTTTATCAATAAGACAAGCGTATTAATTTTCTGTGACAATATGATTACAACTGTCAAGACCCGACTATATTATTGTTTTATCAATAATAAATCACATTCTGGGTTGATTAGGCTTAGACAAGAATTTAAAAGTTGAAGACTAGCATAATAAGATAATATAGTATATTTTTTTTGCCAACAGCAGTTAATTTATAATAAGTTACATTGTTTTCATGGAGTGTTCAAGTTAATGAATTACATGTTTTGGTAAGTTGGCAAGCTGTCCAAAAGCTTTAGTTCTAGTAGCACAGTCCTTTTTGGGATTGTTTAATCTCATGATTGAATTTTAACCATTTTTAGGATAAGATCATAAACTATCTCCATAATAATAATATGTTTTCAGTAGGTTTTGAACCCTTGATCTACAGACAGTGTACGCCCACATAGACTTCGGTCTGTCAATTATATTGACCCAGATTTTGTGGTTCAACCAAGCTAATTTACTAGCTCTGTTAGCTTATCATTCCTTCCCTGAACTATGTCATATACCCCATTTATTAAAAATAATAATAATAATAATAGTATAGAGAGGAGTGGCATCTGATTTGAGGTAAACCAAAATTGAATCAATCATTGTAACTAGGAACCTGATAAAGTAGAAGTGCAGATGTATTATAACCATAAGGTATATTCCACGAATAAACTTCTCCACCTTCCAATTTTATCAAAGCTTCCTCTGTGTTTGTAAATAATATCAAAGCTTAGGGCTAGCTTGACTTCTTCTTAATGCCTGCCTAGTGTATAGCTTAGGTCAAAAGAAACTATGAATTGATTAGGCTTCATATTGTTACTACTGAACTTGAACCCTTCTTTGTCCTCTTGTCTTTTCTTACACCAACCAAGGTCCATGTCTAAAAGGAAATTTCAGCAACAAAAAATAGTTTTGAATTGATGCTGCTGCTAAGGGATTCATATAGACCACCAAGATATTTAACAGCTAAAACATTTTATTAAGGATTAATCCATTTAATAATCCCACTATAAATGTCTCTACTTACGGACTCTCCTCTTTAAGATTCAATTGAACGCTCTCCAACTTTTTGGAAATATTAAGAAAAATGAATCCATATTGCCATTGAGTTTTGTGGTTTATGCTAATCTGTATCTGAATTGAGTCAATTGACCATTCTTTTTGTTTAGCATAATGTTTTTTTAATGCTTGCTTAAAGTATACAGATAATTGAGAAAAAGAGAAGTGCTAGCAAGTAGCAAAACACAATGGCAAAAGCTCCATGCACATTTATTTTCTTGTCTTGCTACTTTCTTTTGATGGGACTGTGTTAATAAATCCATGTTACATTATTAAGAATACTCAGTGTACAGCAGGAGGTTTTATTTTTGCCGGAAGCAATTTATCCCATAGCCGAAAATTATGAGACTAACCCTTGAGGCGTAGAAATCATCGAAACTAACCCTTGAGGCGTAGAAATCATCGAAGTGGGTTTTGTCTCTCTCAATAAAGTTTTCTCCATATACATGACTAAGGGAATCAAAATCCTGTCAACATGCCTAAAGAACTCAACTATCTACAACCTGTACTGGACTTTGTTGGTGTGCATAGCAGGAGTTTTGTTCCTGCTCCCATCCCCAAGTGATCCTTTAATTAAATTTTTATTTCAGTGCTATAGAAAGAGTGGCTTTGGAAAAAAATGTTATTTGGAAAGGAAGAACCAAATTCCTTTTAGCTAAATATAATCAAGAGGCTATGTGTAAGAATTAAGACCTCAACGCTGACCTATAATAACAAATAGCTATCTATAAGTTCAGCTGTCATTGATTGCAAGCTATGTATTCCAATCAAACCTTTTTTTTTTCTTAGTAAGCGGAGAACCTTTCAAAATGGGTCGAAATAGAAAGGTAAGTGCATCTGGTTCACCATTTTGTTCCTTTTGAATTGGCAACTTATCTGATCCATCAATTGTGGATACCTTATAAATCTTCCATAACAATTTTTCCTTATCTTGTACAATCATTTTCTAGGAAGCAATCAAAACCAACTCCCTCTCGCCGCGTATACAACTCTGTCTCTTTTCTCTTCAATTTTTGAATTGAGTGAACAAAAGAAACAGAATCTAGCTAGAGTTCCACCCAAGTCAAAATATCTACCTTGCTTCACAAACTTTATGGGTTCTTGGTGTATTAATGTGAGAACAGGATTCACAGTTAGCTTGGAGAAATAGTTGAATACTCCAATCTGCGCTAAGGAACTAAAACAAGTGCTACTCAACTTTTTAAATTTTTTTCTATACAAAAATAAAATAAAATTAGGAGGGTATGGTATTGGTACCTATTCCAAAAAAATTGGCACGCAGAAATATGGGGAGTGTTTGCTTTACAGCGGAAAGAAGCAACTTATTAGCTAAAGGAAATAACCAATGATTCATATACCTAAATTTGAGACATTACCTGGATCCTTATGAATGTCCATTCTGTCTAACTACTTGTATTTTTTAAAATTTATTGATCAACAAAACGCTTTTTAGGATTACAACTTTTTATCAAGTTTATTATTATTATTATTAAGAATTTGGTTTACACAAATTTCAATTGCGAGTTTTCAACTGTCCCGAAAGGAATTGTCATTAGACTATGAAGAATGATTTTCATAGAAAGAATATGCATAGTTCTAAGAAACAGGCAGAGATCCATTCTGAGAGGATTGAAATTATCTGTTACTTTTATACGTTTTTTTTCTTGTTCTCAATAAAAAATAATAGCACGTAATTAAAAATGATCTCTTTCATTTTAAAATTAACATTGAAGTGTCAATTTTTTCATTCAGATACTGAAAAAGAAATTAAGAGAAAAGGTCATTTCTGTCCCATTCAAATTGAAAATTAAGATATGTTTGTGGGAAATAATCTTTTAATTAGAAGTTATACAATGAAAGGTTATAACTCTAATTCAAACCTATAAAATCAAAAATGAGATTTGTATCTCACTTATATATTATATTTTGACCTAATTATTAATCAATCGATATGAGGGAGTTGCTGTCCGATGTCAACCCATTACTCTAATTAATAATTTTTCCGTGTTAGTTGATTATGTTGGACTAAAATGATTTTGCATTTAAAATTTATTAATCAAATCTAACTCAGCACATTTTGACAACCATAACCTAGCGTAGCGGTGGGATCATGGTATCAATTTCATGAATCATCTATGTAACCCTGAAACCATTAAAATCTGAGCCAAATTATTGGTGGGATCACGATAATAATTTCTGTTGTTACCTTTACTGGCAGCAATCCAGGTGTTAACTTTCCAATGGTGAATCTTCGAAGTGGGAATATAGATTGAGGGTAGGGTACTTGTCCTCCCATTAATGCATAATAGCATTCTTCTAACGTAACCTTAGTTACTCTTGGATCTAAAATCAACTGTAACTATTTTCTATATAGTATAATACATGCTGTTTCTGTCTTCAGGGTTTATATTTATATATCTGCAGAAAGAATAGCATATCCGATTTAACGGTAGGCCTAAATTTGTTCTAGCCAATTTGGTCAAAAGATGGGGCTAAAAAGATTATCAGTGAGAGTTCAATTTGACAAGGCAAGCATTGGCTGCCATATACACTTCAACTTTTGTATAAACAAAACCAGAAATAATTATATATGCAACTTTTAAAAACAATGCTACTTATTCTTTTTTATCTGAATCATATATATTTTTTATTGGAGATAATTTTATTTAAATACAAGTACATAGAACACTATAAGCGATAAAAAAAAAATTAAGTCATATTTAAGACTCAAATTCAAAATATTTGATTAAATCAAAATAATCTCACACTAATTAATCTATGTGTTTAGTGATATTCTGTTTAAATGACAAATAAATTGGAGCTGAATGCCAATAATAATAATAATAAAAGTAACGGGGTGTAGGGGATGTAAAAGATATGAGTATAATGTAGCCGTCTCTTGAATTTTAAATAACATCCGTAGAATTTGGAGAATTTGTTCTTGGTTTGAATATATGCATAATGTTGCTATATTCGTATGCCAGGCCACTTCTTACGCACTTGCCTTATTATGGGAGCCAAAAGAAAATTGACCTTTGAAGTTGGTTCTTGGTTGCATGGAAGAGTTTGTGATTAAAAAGGATGAACAGTTATAAAGCCCAATTGCCCACTAATTTTCTTAATTTGGCAAATGGTATGGTATCCGTTGTAAGTGCAAAGCGGTTTTGGGTAACTTCAGTCTCTTCCTCAATTACAAAGCCGAATTGCTTTGCCATTTGCAAGCAAATGGCATGGTATTTGTTGAATCGTCGGAAGTGCAAATTGGTTTTGGGAAACTTCAATACCTAATTTGACTCCTGTTTTTGTAGGCTTGAATATTGTCAAACATGTTAATTTCTTAAACATGTACAATTAATGATTATTTATATAAATAGTAGTATCTTTTTATAGCAAAATTTTTTCTTTATTCTTTATCATAGTAGTTGTTTTATTTTATATATTCATTTCCTTATATTTCTCTTCTCTTTATTTATATTTTATTGTACAAAGAAATTGTATAGATACAATTTAGGATGACTGCTTCCCTGATGAACAATAATAAATTGAATGTAACAAGTAACAACCACATCTTTCACTCCATTGGATTAAAAAATTGTTTACTAATTATTATTGGGTAAAGTTTTAAATGAAAGGCTAGCATTATATTATACACTTGAAAAGATGTAGGTCAGTATGTGGGGGGTGTCTATTTATACCTAGTTAATTTAGTTATTTTTTTTTACAAACTAATTTAGTTTTGTTTATTAACATTGATGCTATAATATCTGAAGTTGATACTTTAATATCAGCTTGTACTTTTTGTAGAACAACGTGGACAAATTAACGAGAAAAGATGTATTTTGGCTAAAGGGTAGGGGACGGGAAAAAAAAGTGCAACGAATGCAAAGATGGAGTTTATACTTTGGCATAAAGCAAAGATTTACTACACGGTGCTAATTGAAAATGGCCTTATATGAAAAGGTTGCTTTCGTTTAGATAGCTAGTATGCATATGCAAGTGAAAAGAGTTAAAATTCAATCAAATAATTAAAAATCATAACAGGAAGTCAATAATGATGAATACTTTAGTTTCTTTATCTTCTAATTTACATTATTGGACTTCAGCTTTTATAAATAATGATATGTTTTTCTAATTAACTCGTCCGCAAATATTTAAGGTGTATAATAATAATAATAATAATAATAATAATAATAATAATAATAATAATAATAATGAAAGAAAGTAAAAAATGTAGTAGGATTCAATTTGATGTTTTAAATTTGGATAAAAAATTAATCGAACATTTTTTTCATATATCATTTTTTTTTGCATGAAAACATATTAATTTCTAAAACATAAATAAATATATACATCACATTAAAAATGAAAGACTATGCTATTCTATATTCTTTGTTTGGTCATGTGTCTCTTTCTCTTTGCTGCCTCTTCTTTTACCTCCTTAACTTAAGTGCTTAATCAGTAACACCACGAGCTAGCTGCTTCTCTCTAGTTGACTTTAGCCATCACACCAACCAACTCACTAACACCGTTGCTTTTTTATAATTTCCAATCATGGTTAAACCACCTTTTTTATATTTTAGGGTAAGTTGATTGTTTTCAGTCCATCGAAGGTGGTGATGACGAGTGACCATTTAAATTTTTTATATTCCAATTTCCAGGTACTCTAACATTTGATATATAGTGTCACTTCCTCATGACTCATTCTAGTATATATTTTGTTTCCACGGTTTATAAATTACAGAAACCGGTTTCCACTGCTAAATGTTAATGTATAACAAGTGTCCTTTTGGTTATACTATACAGTAGTAATACATTTTCTGTTGCAACATTTATGTATGAGATTAATTTATTTATATATTTTAATCAATTTTAATAGTTTAAAATTAATTTTATCTAATTTTTAAAATAAACCCATGTTGTTACTGGAAAAAATGGTACAATTAATTTTAAAATTTATACGTTTTTGCCTAAAATTTCATATTCATATGGCCAGGATGCAGCGACTAACGAAATTGAAACTGTTACTTGTTCCTTTGGGCCAACCAAAGGAAATACAAAATATTCTAATAGTAATATTCTTAAGATGCAACATTACTAATTCTCTTTGCGAAAGCACGTTTTAGGAATTATACGCGTTGATCTAATGACAAAAAAAAAACTAAAATTAAGGCTTTATGGAAAATGTTAGCAATTATTTTGATTAAGAAATTAGGAATACATTTGATAAAATTAGTAGATAAATTATCTAAAAGTTAATCAAAAAGTAACCGGGTTTAATAGTTAGCTAAAAACATAAGAACTAGTTTAAAATATTTAGCTGGAAATTGAGAAGTTGGTTAACTAAATTAGTTAAAAGTGTTTAGTAAAAATAGTTATTAAACTAATTGTAAAGTGACATAAAATGATATACTTAATTACTTGGCCATAACTTGAAATTTGATAACTAGGAGTATATTTTTTAAAATAATATCATTTTTCATATTTCAATTGATTTACGATCTTAAAATGACCCATAAAAGACCCAGCAGCTGGAGATCAAATTTTTCTTATTTTAATGTTGAATTTAGATGTTTGGTTCATTAATTTCATTATTTAGTCTTAGGTTTTAAGGCTGTTAAAAAAATCTTAGGTTTTAAGGACTAAAGAAAAAAGATATTCAATAAAAAAATGAGATTAATGAATCAAACATCTACATCCAACATTAAAGAAATTTAAGAGAATTTATGATAATAGAGTACTTGGTAACTGGCCTATGTTTAAGAGAATTGAATACATTAGAGACTAAAAATTAAAGAAATAAATAAACTGTTCGATTGTGTATGTAAGCACGTAAACATTTTCGGAAAAACTTTAAATATTTTTATGTTGAGAATAACTTTAAATAATATTACAATATTTGTTTTATTTATTTAATAAAAAAACATTAATACATTTACATTTTTAAAGATGTAATTAATTTTTCAATACCAAAAACGTAACTGATTTTCATTTAATATTTTTATAAAGTAAATAATTAAAATTTTAATAATTTCATAATTTGTATAATATAGTTGATACCCACAAATTTTACGGAATTATCATATTTAAATAATTGTCACAAGTTTAAATTATTAGTAGTATATAATGACATTAAATACTAAAAAAAAGTATTACTTAAAATATAATTGTCTTTGACGGAGATTATATAATCTTTTTATTTATTATGTATATCACATGTTTTGTAAATAAGTGATTTTAAACTCAAATAATGAATATATAGCTACATTAAATACTTAATAAAAAAAAAGTATATATGATTTTCGCTGGTAAATAATACATGTGGCTTAATAGAAAGAAAGAAAAAATATAACGAGAAGACAAATCGAAATATTCCAATAACGGCAACATTTTGGCACGAGTTTCCCTCCCTCTATAAATTGAGAGGCAGGCTTGTGTTTGTTGTTAAGAGAAAAGCGAGCAATGGGTGTGAACTCTTACTCCAACAGCATGAAGATCCAAGCCGAGATACAAATGCCACCCTTAGAAATCCACAAGGTTCGTTTGCCACCAGAACGCACCACCTTGCAGAAACTCAGACACAGACTCTCTGAGATCTTCTTCCCAGATGATCCACTCCACAGGTTCAAGAACCAAACATGCCTCATCAAGCTCCTCCTTGCACTTCAATACTTTTTCCCCATTTTCCAATGGGCCCCTCTCTACAACCTTTCCCTTCTCCGCTCTGACATCATCTCTGGTCTCACCATCGCTAGCCTCGCCATTCCTCAGGCTGAGTTTTATTAAATCTTTTTCATATATAAGAAACTTTGGTCGAAACCATGGACATGTTGTGGTTTTAAAACATGTCATTTTAAGATTGGCTAAGATCATCAATACATAATTAATGGTCCTTGATGATGTAATAATTTCTCCTTAACACCCCTCACGTGCATGTTTCATAGAAGTACGTATAAACTTTGAGTGTTTTTTATGCAGGGAATCAGCTATGCTAAGCTTGCAAACTTGCCACCTATTCTTGGATTATGTTAGTTCCCTTTGTTTGTGCACGGTATTGAGTTGTTGTGATCAATTATGTGAAGTAACGTTTCTAAGTGGTGTGAATATTGTGCAGATTCCAGTTTTGTGCCCCCGTTGATATATTCCCTGCTTGGAAGTTCTAGACATCTTGGTGTTGGTCCAGTTTCAATTGCATCTTTGGTCATGGGATCAATGTTAAGCGAGACCGTTTCTTATAGTCAAGATCCAATTCTCTATCTTAAAATGGCCTTCACTGCCACTTTCTTTGCCGGTTTGTTCCAATCTTCTCTGGGTATATTAAGGTATTAAATCATACACCCCTGGTTTTTATTTTTTATTACGGATTTTTTTCAACTAAGTTTAAATACTTCAACTTGAAGACTGTACACTACATTGATTGGTGTTTAGTAAGTAATATTTTATGATTGATAATAGCCTTTGATGATCCATACAGGTTAGGCTTTGTAATTGATTTTCTCTCAAAGGCAACACTGGTGGGTTTTATGGCTGGTGCAGCGATTATTGTGTCACTGCAACAGCTGAAAGGGTTGCTTGGAATAGTTCATTTCACCAACAAGATGCAAATAACACCTGTACTGATTTCTGTTTTCAAGCAAAGAGACGAGGTATAATTTGATTTTGATAACTTATTCTAGTTTTACTCCTATTTTGTAAAAATATATGTTAAATATTTAGAAAATAATTTATATTTTTTAAAGGACGGCCACAATTCTTTTAGATGTGTTTTATGGTTACTGTTTTGCATATATTTCAAAATGGTCGGAAGAGTAAAGCTACTTTAAAAATAAAACAAAAAATATTCCCCACCGCAAAACATTTTGATAGCAATTATTCTGTTTTAAGAAATAAGAATTAACACTATCATTGAGATTGCTAATTGAAGACCAGCAGCTATTTGTAGATATTCTCTTTGACTTTTATATTAAGGGATTAGATTCCAACTAGTTATTAAAAAAATAACTTTTCTTCCTTCTAATTATGTCATGAATGAAAAACATGGAATGGCTAGGCAATTAAGGGTCACTTTTAAACGAAGATGCATATTTCGTATTGTCCTAGTTATACAAATGTGAGTGTAATTATGTATATGGTCACTAAATATTTTGAGCAACTTGTGCAGTGGTCATGGCAAAACCTTTTGTTGGGATTCAGTTTCCTACTATTCCTGTTGACAACAAGGCACATTGTAAGATTCTATATCTTGAATACACAAATACATAGACTCCTTGTCCTAAGACAATTCATCTGCTTCTTAAGATCTGAAAATTCTTAATGATTGCAACAGAGCCTGAAGAAGCCAAAATTATTCTGGGTTTCAGCAGCTGCCCCATTGACATCAGTTATTCTGTCAACCATTTTCGTATTTATTCTGAGAAATAAGACACATAAAATTGCTATTGTAAGAAACCGTACCCTTTTCTGGTTTTTAAAATACATAAGAGATGCTCAATATAACTT
Source organism: Glycine max (assembly GCF_000004515.6). Classification (NCBI taxonomy): domain Eukaryota; kingdom Viridiplantae; phylum Streptophyta; class Magnoliopsida; order Fabales; family Fabaceae; genus Glycine; species Glycine max. The sequence continues at coordinate 463,514 of NC_038243.2, read as the reverse complement.
TTCTTCCTAATAACTGTTATCTTTTTCTCCGTCAGATTGGTGGATTGCCAAAGGGACTTAATCCACCATCATCAAACATGTTATACTTCAATGGTCCTTATTTGGCTCTTGCTATTAAAACAGGACTTGTCACTGGGATCTTGTCTCTGACTGTAAGTTTTCCCAATTCGAGAAACATAATTGGTTACGGAAGATTTTACTAAAATTACACGTTGTAAATAACATGGTCTCCTCCTTAGACTTGGCATAAATGCACGCATGCACACACAAATACTACAATATATCATATAACTCAACTGCTACTTTCTTCTGTTTCAGGAAGGAATCGCAGTAGGAAGAACATTTGCTGCACTTAAGAATTACCAGGTGGATGGAAACAAAGAAATGATGGCCATTGGTCTTATGAACATAGCTGGCTCTTGTTCTTCATGCTATGTCACAACAGGCAATGACTCTTCCCTCATTTGACCATGTGACTAGTGGTTAGTTAAGTTATTGAAGAAATGCAAGTTTTGAGAAAATATTCACTCTAACATTAAAATAAACTTGCAGGATCCTTTTCTCGATCAGCTGTTAACTACAATGCCGGGGCACAGACTGCGGTCTCAAATATAATCATGGCATCAGCAGTTCTTGTGACCCTTTTGTTTCTGATGCCACTGTTCTATTACACACCGAATGTAGTCTTAGCAGCCATTATCATCACTGCTGTTTCAGGGCTAATAGATTATCAAGCTGCATATAAATTGTGGAAGGTTGACAAGCTTGATTTCTTGGCCTGCTTGTGCTCCTTTTTCGGTGTTCTGTTCATTTCAGTGCCTTTAGGCCTTGGAATAGCGGTAAGATAGGAATTCCTTAATCTGTTTCCTGTTATTAGAAACCTAAAATTCATTGTATGCTAATACTATGTGTTTAATATTACTGACTTCGCCAAAATCTTCAGGTGGCAATATCAGTCTTCAAGATCTTGCTTCATGTCTCTAGGCCAAACACACTGGTTTTGGGGAATATACCAGGGACGCCAATATTCCACAACCTAAACCAATATAGAGAAGCTTTGAGGATCCCTTCATTTATCATTTTGGCTGTTGAGTCTCCCATCTACTTTGCTAATTCAACGTACCTACAAGAAAGGTTAGATAAAGCGACTTGTAGATTGGTGATTTGTGAATGTTTAGTACATTTCAAATATTTTTTAGAAGCATTTTGAGTGATTGTGAGATTCCAACCACTTGAGAGCTTTTCCCGCTATAGGATACTGAGATGGGTTCGAGAAGAGGAAGAGCGAGTAAAAGCAAACAATGAGAGTACTTTGAAGTGCATAATTTTGGACATGACAGGTATGTATTTCATCTGACTTAAAGTTTTGTTATCCAAGTTTTGAGATGCTTTTGACTGAAAAAAATAGTTTCTTTTTTTCTTTCCCCAGCTGTTACTGCCATAGACACAAGTGGAATTGATACTCTATGTGAACTCAGAAAGGTGCTGGAAAAAAGATCACTTCAGGTATATATACTAATTGTAACATTTCATCAGGCATTAAGACTTGCCCTCACTTTTATTTCTAATCTTTATATTCACAATTGATTGGTGCAGCTTGTGTTGACAAATCCTGTTGGAAATGTGATGGAAAAGTTGCATCAGTCAAATATTTTGGATTCCTTTGGGTTGAAAGGAGTCTATCTCTCAGTAGGAGAAGCTGTGGCTGACATTTCATCTTCTTGGAAAGCTCAGCCTTGATTTCCATAAATAAAAAATTCTAAAACAAAAAGGAAAAAGATGACGGCTTCTAACTTCTTGGAGAAAACTCTTAAAATGAGAAGTTTTTTACCTCTCTGAGACGGTCTATGTTTTGGTAGAAACCTTGACAAACAAGGCATTTATTCTTTCAGTAGAGCGTTTCTTATCCCATGATGTAACTTTAATGTATTCAGTTACTTTTGTCCATTTTTGGTTTTTGTAAGAGGGAAAGAGCATCCAAGCAAAGAATATTGGGATGACTTTATTCTGTGAACATTGATAAATATAAATAGATATTTTAATAGCAAAGAAGAATCAAAGACGAGCGTTCCAGTCTTCTCCATTTTTTCTGATGTGACTATATTCTTTTTTTCCTTTTTCCTTCAATACAAATATTATGTTTTTCCAATTTGAAAAAAAAAAAAGACCACTAACAAAGGAGAAAGCGATCGTTAGCGGAGCAGAGCTTCCGATAAATACGTGTAAATTAAGTAATTCGTCATGTAGCTTTTACTTACACAAGCTTCATTACCATGACAAGAGATGAATAAAATCCGGTTTAAATCTCATTCCTTTAACGTAGAAAGGAAGAAATATTATCATCAGAGTACAAGATTTTGATGCATCTGAACTCCATCAATCACGTAAAAGAAAAAGGCAATCCAGATATTTATCGAAGTGAACCATGTTATGATGCACTTTTTTTTTTTTTCATAAACAGGACTTTTAACAAGTTCGATTATCAACAAGAAAACACAGAATGCAAATTAACAATTAAGCTATATATAGGAAGATCAACCACAAGATGTTGTGCAAATTTATCAATCAATAAAGAAATTAACAAAACAAATCTGACTAAGAGGTTCATTCTGCTACCTGATATAACAACCTCATTAAAAGTAATGGGATAGAAAGAGGTAACATATGAGATTGTAAACAGATCCGAAAACTCACAAAAGGGTAAAAAGAATAAAATTACAATAAGACTTCCGGAAATTCCTGTAAAATTATATACTTAGTCTCGTCTGGTTATATATGTTTCAATTCTATTCCAACTAAAGAATAGAAAATAAATGCAGGTCTTTCAATGGCAGAATAGAACTATTCACTTCGTGGGCTTCATCTTGAAGATCATGATCATCCAATATATAGAAGCAAAAGTAGTTGCCATCCTGCAGCACTTGTTTCTTGTATTCAAAAGTACCTTCTACCAATCAAACATCTGCAAGGAACTCGAGAGTATTAAACCACAGACTAGTCATCTAACATTTGGCAGTATATAAAACAGAATGCTCTCCAACACATCATTATCGATAATCTATAATCTATAACAATAACAAAGGGAATACCCCCATTTGATGTACATATTCTGTTAGACTATTTTGCCTTTCAATTGCTCCCCAAATCACCCACTACTCGTTTTCAGACTCCTACATCAAATTAACCATATTAAACTGTCAAAAAGAAATTAAATTCAATGATTTACACAAAAAATAAAAAACGCAGAAAGATAGGCAATATAGTGCTAGTCTTTTTGCTGGTGTCCACATAATGAAAATTCTTAGTTACCGAGTGGTGTTTACACAGAATGACTGCAAGTTTTACAGTTTGCAATAGGATTGTCTCCCATACTCCAACCTACAACTTGAGTATGGTTACTCCTAGCAAAATATGTAAATAAGTAAATTTTAATAGATTTAGAATTTATCTTCAAATTTTTAAGATATTAAAAATTGCTCTTGTATTTAATAAATTTATTGTTTGTTATTATAAGATAGCCCTTAATTTATTAAATATTAAAAGATATGAGCTCCTCTTTAACCAAACGGCATCGTGTGACCCATGTAGCCTACCTCCCCTAATAGGATGAAAACTTTTGCAGTGATTCCCCCTCCACAATGGAACCCACAAATCAGACTTCTTTCTTTACCCTCTAACTCACGTTCAACCCCATCTTTCTCCACCCATATCAATCAATTTTGGTGAGAAAATTCCCTTGAACCATTCATTATTATAATTATTATTTGTTGAGAGTTAAATGTGTAAATTTGCTCAATGCCCATTTGCTGTTGTGATTTTCAGCTTAGATTTTAGTTAAAGCTGTGGTTTTTTCTATTTGTGCTTTTCAGATTTTGGATTGGCATCGCAAATTGGATTTTGCTTCCTTTGCTTCTCGCCGCCACCACTATTTGCTGCTGACCATGGCAGGAGAAAAGCTGGTTCAGAGAACAGGGACAGCTAGATGGCTGGGTTTCCCACAAGCATCTTCCATAGGAAGCATACCTTGTCAACTAAATGTAGTACACTAGCCTCTTACACTAGACCCAACTCCTATTGGTTTTCAGGAGATGGGGAGCATACTCAAACCCTGCTGCTCACCCTAGGTGTCCAAGCTCTAGTACCAGCAAAGAAAATAATATAAAACTTAACATGATATGCAAACTGAAATGACAATTTAAAAATTGATGCTTGGCCTTCTGAGCATAAATATTCCAAAGGGGAAAAGGCAAGAAAAACAAGAAAGAAATGAACAGCCAACAGAATATACATATAGAATTTAAATGATTGCCTAATATAAATTAAGTTTGACAGCCTGAACATATATTCAGGTTTCTGAAAATAATTAAACACAGAATAGAAGACAGATATAGCACAGCATATAAAAATATAATGCAGACCAACAAATCTTTAAACAGCACATGTCCAATTAGCCGCTAAACATCCATCAAGGAGGAAGTTCTTACTTGACCGAAATCGTGTCAATGATATCTCCTGGAGTTCACGCTTCATGCACAGACGTTCACCGAGCAAAGCCATCACTGCAATTCCAGTACCATTCACAATCCACCATGTTATAGATGAGGGCCAACCCCCATACACAATGCATATAAAAAGATGGACAATGTAGACTGTGGCTGAAAAATCCAAGCACTTCTTTGATCTTTCAATCAAACAAAACACATATACCGCCCTGCATAAAAATAATAGTGGTGTAAGTACAATGTAAAGCTACTCAATAATTTCAGCCAACAATACATTAAATCCATAACCCAACAGCTAAGAATGCATCCTTTAGTTCATTCCTCCCACAAAAAATAATCACAGAACAAACACAGAATTTCTAAATCTAAACCGTTAAATCCACTGGATTTAAAAAAACACTAAACATTTCCTATTTTGTAGCATTCCAAACATAAGATCTAATTTATAAATCAAATCTCATTTCTTTTAACATTCCAATCGCACTGGATGAAAGAGACAATTAAAATTTCTGGATTCAAGGCACATCTATGTCAAAGGTTCAAAGCTTAACTTTTTGTTTCTTTTCCCACACTATAACACAGCACAACCAGTCCAACACAAAGAGAACAAACAGATTAAAGAATTAACATTCATTTATAAGCTTGTAGGCATAACACTGCTAAACCAAACAAAAAAATGGAAAAGTAAGAAAGTGGAAAGATGCTAAATACATGACAGTAGTTTTAAAAAAAATGCTAAAGGTTCATACAACAACTTCAAAGAAGCAATGACGATTTAAAAAATGAACCTAACCTTTCAAGTTAAAAACTACGATATACTATTGAAGAGTGGAGGCACAATCACAAATCAGCAATCAATTATAGGCTACCCAATAACAAATTCAAGCATGATGTTTAAGGTGGAACAGAACAATTACCCTGCAACTGAGCTGAGCAGAAACGAAGCAATAACACACCAACCAGTAACGGTAGAGGTAGTAATCGCAACATAGTCAAAGAAATACACGAGACTCAACCGAGACACACGTGTGCCAACAAGTATCGACAAGAACAACCCCAGGGTGATATAGTACAAACATTGAAGACACACAATCTGAGCAACAATAAGCCAAGGGTCCCATACCACCGAACCATAGAACATGACGCCGACCCGACAAACTTCCTCAAACAAATCGAAGCCCAATTCTCAAACTTCCACAACTGTAGCAGCGACCCAGTTACTCAAATCTAGGCACGCCACTCGTCATTAGACAAAAATTTAAAAATTTAGAGACCCCAGTTTCCATAAAGCACTTCAAAACCCAAATCAAGGTTGCCCCAAATGCAAACGATGGTTCATGTCCATCCAGATCTGGATTCTGGAAGCGATAAATGTTGCAGAACAAAATCGACTGAAAAATAAGATCAGTGTAAGAATAGCGAAATCAATATAAGTTCGTGATCGATGAATCTTACGAGAAATTGAAGAGGGAGGATATTCCAACTTTCTGGTAACAGTAAGATGAATAGAGAGAGTGGGGGCAAATTACAGATTGGGAGAACTCGCCGGAAATTGAGAAGGGAAAGAACGAATTGTCTTATTGGAGAGAAAATTGAAGTGCTCTCCTACGGCAATGGCGAGAGATGAAATTTTTGGGAGCAAAATTGCAGAGAAATTCACTGAGGCATGAAGTTGAAACTGGGAAGTGTCGTTTAGTTTTCTAATTAGTCGTTTTCATATCTTTGGCGTCGTCTGATGCTAAATTACCTTTTTCTTCTTTTTTATATTTAATAAATTAATTTTTAAATTTTCAGTCGTGAAAATGAAAATGAACCATGTGCCTGAATCACCTTGGAAAATTAATTTTGAATCCAGAAATAATTTTGGATGTACTTTTATAATTTTTTATTTTAAGTCTAAAATTAATTCTAAATTAAAGTAATTTTTATTTCAAATCCAAATTTTTATATTAAATTTTATTATAAAAACATTCAAATATAAATTATATCATTTCACAATCAATTTTATAAAATTAAATTTATTTAAAATTAATCTTGTGAAGTTCATCTAAACATACAATAATTTTAAATGAATTTTACTCGTCGATAAGTAAATTATTATTTTAGTAATAACTTTCCTTAATGGTCATTCTAATTTCTAACTAGCAATAGATTTTCTAATATTTTTTTTATTAATTAAATTTTATTAAATATTAAAAAATATGAGTAAAATTTATTAAATATAAATATAAATTCACAAAAATTATAATTTTGAATAAGTTTTAACAAACAATCAAATTTGAATTGAAATCAGTGTGTTAAATTGTATGTTTCTTTTCCTACTTGTATTTAAAAAAATCATATGTTTATAACATTTTTCTTTTCATCCTTAACTGTTGAATTAATCACATAAGTATATAAATAAATAATGTGTGCATTGACAATAAAACAAAACAAAAAAAACTGAATTCAAGTCAGATTCTTATGGGCCAGAGGTGATGTCAATTTTATTTTATTTTTCCTTTTAGCAAGAGGACTGATTTCTACATTGCTTCATTGGTTAAATAAAAGTTTAATATAGTTGCTCTCGTAAGAGACCGCATAGCGCAGTGGATTAGCGCGTTTGACTTCGGATCAAAAGGTCGTGGGTTCGACTCCCACTGTGGTCGGTTTTTTTTCTCTCCCTTTACATTGTGAACTTAAATAATGCTACATGAGTGAATCGACTTCTTTTTTTTTTTGGAAATTACATGAGTGAATTTACTTCCAAACTTAGTCTTAGAATGAAATTAATCAAAATTAACAGAACTCAACTCGATATAACCTTATCAAAAGTACACATTGAATCCGTAAGTTCAGTAAATAACTAGTCAAGCCACATGAATTGATCTACATTAAAAATCTATTAAAAAAAATCATAATCTATAAATTTCATAAAAATTTATGAAAAATACTTTTAAAAATCACAAAGTCTGCTTCACTCGAAAACCTTCCAGATCAACGATTCACTAAAACTGATTTGGCCAACTAGACCACCAGTTCACTAAAAAAACTGACCGAGTCACACTTCTATAACGTTTCCAATCTAACAACCAGATCAAACCGGTTATATTACTTAGTTGATCGTCGAACCGTTTCAGGACTGTCTTGTCTCGAACATGAAACCAATAATGGTATAGCAAGGGTTATAATGCCACGTAAAATAAACGCAAATATTAAACGGGAAACGAGCATTACAATTCATCCATCGTCTAACAATCTTATATAACTAATCTATATATAAACCTAGAGAAAGTAACTCTTCTGGCCAATTCCAACCACATTGTCGTTTTTTCTTCAAAATTCTTTGTGAAAAAAATCCGGATTCCAAAGAACCACCATAATATTAATTAAAACTTACGTTACCAACCAACCAACCGAGAGGGTTCTACTTACACCAATCATCCAAGGAGCCACACTCACTATCAACCCACCAAAATTCTCTTTTCCTGGGCCCAATTCATACTCAAATGCTTATACAGATAGTAGAGACTTGAGAGCAAACCAACAACAAAAAATTAGGCAGAGGCTGTTTTCTCAGACTTATCAGTTTCCATTGGTTCAGTAGACGCTGGTGCAGCCTGACTACTGCTATTCCCACCATTCTCATTACTGTTGGCATCAGCATCCCCCTGAGGAGGTTGCTGCTGCTGCTGCTGTTCATCACTCTGAGAAGATGGATGTGTTGCTGGTCCTGGTGGAGTAGTCGCCTTGGTTGGCCTTGGTGTTGCCATAATCGGCTTGCAGAACCTATTCAAAATATATGTATTTTTTAAACAGAAAACCATAGATGAAAATAACAGGAAAAAGAAATAATGAAGAGAATTAAAGATATTCTTAAAAAGTTGACTGGTTTATAAGAATACATTAAGCAATGCAACAGTAAAGGACAACCAACAAAGTCTAAGATAAAATGTGTTTTTAATTCTGTAAATATAACTTTATTTTAGTCCTTAAAAAAATTACTGATTTTGGTCCTCACAAATTTTATAAATTTTTAAATAGTTCTTCACTACTTAGCTATCTATGTCATCTTATGTCACCTATAAATAATTACTGATGTGACATCATAAATAAGAACTATTTTAAAAAAAATTACGAGAACCAAAACCAATTAAAAAATATGTAAAAATGACTAACACCAAATGCATCAGACATATATACATACAGACTAAACATATACTTAAGCCAAATGATGTCTAATAATCCAAAAACTACCTATCCACAGCAAGAATTTAAACAGATACCTATCGACAGCTTCAGCTTTCTTTCTTATTTCAGCTGACAAGAGTACAGGGTTGGCATATTTTGGAAGTGAGTTCTGCTGCTGCTGCTTCTCATTAAACCACTTTTCAGCTTCAACACATTCATTTATGACCTAGAAACATATGGAAAGATAAATGGTTTCAGATTTATTCACAACCACTCACAGAAACAAGGGAAAGAAAATTGACATGCAATTACCTTCTGTTTCTCGTTAATGTCAATGTGCTCAAATCTGGGATCATTCGACATTGCAACTTGTCTGTAACTATTTATACAATAGACAAACTGTTCGATTATAGTACCCCTCTCCATGAATTCTTTGTAACGCTCATCAATTGGATCACCATGCTGCAATCACAAAAATAAATATCTATTAAGAATGCCTATGTTAAGACTAGCATGGAAATACCTCAAACCATTTATGTTTGTGCATAAAAAACAAGAGGAACTCTGATCCCTTTTCTTTGTACAATATTACAGCTTGACTGAGGAATGGGAGCTAGGATTCTACAAAACTTCATACCTTTTTGAGTTCCTCAAGCTTGGCAGTATATACACCTTTAGTTTCATCTTCACCCTCACCATAAAGCCAATCTTCCACTTCCTGAAGTTTAGCAGTAAAATCATCTCTCTCTGAAGCAGTGACAAACTCTTGGTATTTGTCATTAAGCTGAAATGATAACAGGAAAAAAAATCAACAATTATTATATGACAGGCATTTGTATGTGATGTTAGACCCTGGGTAAGAGAACAAGAAAGATAGCGCCCACCTTGTTTCTCATGTCATAAACATAAGCCTCAACTGCGTTTTTCTTGTCTTTTGTTTCTTCCATCACACGATCTTGCAAAGCCATTTCAAACTCCTTCTCTAGTGCTTTCTGGACATCCACAGGCACCATTGCTCCATAAATTAACTCTACTACAGGAATGTTTGTTTTCTTAACCTTTTTCTTTGGAGCCTGAACCTACAACATTAAGAATCCAGTCAACCAAATTACAAAATATCACTTAACCATGTTGAACAACTCTAACTGAAGCAGAAAAAAGCAACAGGAAGAGTACATAATATGTATACATCATTGTACTGACTGACAGTGCATTCATGGAAGACATGAGGTCTTTTTAGTAAGAGAAAAATATATATTTTGATCTCTCGTTTTTTAGAAATCATGACAAAAAAGGCATGTCTTCACTTTGTTTCCAGTTTTCAAAGATTTGTAAATTAAAAAAAATGTTTTCACTATTTATACAAATCCTTAAAAACAAAACAAAATGAAAACAATGTGTTATAATTTTTTAATTAAAAGTAAAAACAAGAAACAAAAATAGAAAACATTTTCTCAAGTCAACAAGCCCTAGAACTTGCATTTAATCTGAAGCAGGAAATCTAGCAAATTAAATCAACAACAGGATGATGCAAACACACATTAGTGCCACATTAAAACTCAACAACACTGTAATATTTGTGAAATTCTTCTGAAAACTGGTTTTCAATTTGTTTAAACAACGTAAACTATAGTACCATCATCTAACTTATCATAACAACATAAAACCAGAAGAAAAAATAGCATGCTTGAAATAAATAACAAAGATATTGCTAAAAAAATCAACAGTGGCCTAAAATATTTGTTTAAACAACTTAAACTATAGTACCATCATCTAACTTACCATAACACCATAAAATCAGAAGAAGAAAAAATAGCATGTTTGAAATAAATAACAAAGATATTGCTAAAAAAATCAACAGTGGCATAAAAAATGAAAAAGACATTTCGAGCATATGCATGAATATTTTTTCAACAGTACTTACCTTGGTATCAGTATCTGTTTGCAAAGGCTTACCTCCACTCTCAGGGATGCCATCTTCAACCCCAGAGGCATCAATACTAGCCTTTCCATTTTCCATATTAGCACCAGTGTCATTGGAGGAAGGAGGTGCAGCGGCCTCAGCTGGGACTTCATCGATGTCCATCTTAGTATTTTCCCCTGCTGCTTCTTTGCTAACTGGAACATCAACTTCTTCCTCTTCCAGGAGCTAAAGAAAACAACTAGAAGTTGTTAGATCGCAGGAACATATGCTCTGTATACTATCATAAGTTCACAAGGGTGGTTAATTGGTTATAGTAGGTGAGGGAAGGGGTACCAAAAAGACAGAAAAAACTTACCGTTGCAGACTCAAGGGATACAATTCCATGCAGATTCAGACGAACTTTCACTTTAACTTTTGCCTTTTCACCATTTGTAGTTTGGAAAGGACCAATCTGATTACACTCAAAAGAGTCACAGCACTGCCAAAAAAACAATGTAACAAAGAATGAAACAAGTTGGAAACTGGCTTACAGTATAGGTGCTGATCTTAGCAGGTGTTTGCAGCCCACTCACATCACCAAATTGTACATCAACAGAGAATGTTCCTGACCTGTAGAATGTCAGTGCCTTGATACTTGGTATGGGATTACCCTTGGGAAAAACAAGGGAACTCTGCTGATTTTCTGGTCCATTGTCCTGTGCATCTGGACCAGAACTTTTCCATGAAAGAGAAATCGAGAAAGGAAGGCTTTCGTTGACCTTTACATTATGAAAAGGGAAAAAAAATAGCAACATCATACCGCATGCAAAGCTTAGCATATGGACAATTCACAAATATGTAAAAAAGCACAGAAGAAACTGATGCATGAAACTCCTAAAGGCCTAAACACAAGTAGATACCACAGATATGTAATTAAAATAGCACCAATCATGCTAAGATTCATAAATCATACAGTAATTCCTAAAGGTCTGTACGGTTTACAACAAGTACAAAAGACAATAAGCAAACAGGCCTACAAAACCAACAGTGGCATATGAGGGTCCTTGTGAATTGAAATGAAATAGAGAACAATCCAACGCAAAAAACTTTACCTGAAATTCTCGTACTTTGAACGTTGGACTAAGAATTGCACATTCCAACGCACATCCCCTAGCAACACACTCACTAGCATTCATTGTCCGCCTAGGCTCCTTTTTGAAAAACTCTGTCAATATTTTGTTAATGGCCGGCACACGAGAACCTGAACCAACCACCTCAACCGTGTGCACATTTTCGACGGTAAGACCTGCTTCAGCAAGTGCCTTCTCCAGAGGCCCCTTCACACGTTCCAAAATTGGAAGACTTAGTTGCTCAAATTCATCTCGCTTGATGAAGCCCCGGACATCCTTCTCATCCATCAAGCACTCAATGTTGAGAGGTGCCTCAGGATTTGCACTAAGCATCTTCTTGATCTTCTCACAGGCAGCCCTGAGCCTTATGCAAGCCCTGGCATTTTGAAAAACATCAATCTTGTACTCGTCCTTAAACTTCTCAGCAAAGTGATGGAACAAAACCTCATCAAAATCCCTACCGCCGAAAGACCTATCATACGAATGAGCCAACACTTTCAGCTGCCCCTTCTTGAATCCAGCAATGCATACTTGCAAGCTAGCATGTCCAACATCAACAAACGCAACATTCAGCTGATCATTTTCCGGAAGGTCCGTTTTATAAATCCCATAGGCCAAGGCAGTGGCAGTCATTTCGTGAATCAACCGAAGCGGGTGCAGACCAGCAATTGTGGCCGCATCCAACACCGCCCTTCTCTGCAGATCAGTGAAATAAACCGGGATTCCAATGCAACAATCAACAACTGCCGTAGTGAGATTCTTCTCCGCAATTTCCTTAAGATTCGACAGCATCATTCCAAACACTTGGGTAGGCGTAAATGTCTTGGCCTCACCCATGTATCGCGCATGAATCAACGGGTACCCATCACTCCCCTCAGTGACGAGAAACGGCAATGACTTAAGATCCCGCTGCAATTCGGGATCAGCGAATTTCCTACCAATGAGTCTCTTAATCTGTGAGATTGAATTCTTAGGGTTCATCATAGTGGAGGCAGCACCGGCAGTGCCAATGAAGCGTTGCTTGTCACCGAAGCACACAATGGCGGGCGTTTCACGCTTGGACTCATCATTGAGCACAACGTCAATCCCTCTCTGCCTCGCAACCGCAACAACGCAACTCTCGTTACCGAAATCGAAACCAACCACGCTCATCTTGGTCGATCGAAATTCCGTACAAAACAGGAAAAAACAAATCTGAAAATTTAAAAAGAAAAGCAGCTAGCACATGAACTAATAAGAAGAAATGAATTTGATTGAATAACAGGTGAGGAGTGGAAACCGAACCGAATGGGTGGATGAGTTAGATCTGAGAGGGTGAAGGGAAGATTGTAGTTTGTATTCTCGTATCCCCGGAAAAGCTCTGGAATTTTGGATTCCAAAGAAACACTGCTAACTGCTACATAGATAGATAGATGGGTCCCGCTCCTACCTCACTCATCTGTTTCTAGAAACATCTGTTGAAACCCTTAAATGCAATTTTACCCTTCTATATTATTCAATCCAACATTTTCATTCATAAATTTTAAAATATACATATTTAATTATTTTATTTTATAAAATTTAAAATTTTAATTCAATTTTTAATTTTACCTATATTTTATTTCTTTTATTTTTATCTAATTAAATCATAAATCTTATATATTTTTTAAGATATCATTAAAAATTATTTAATTAATTATAATATAAGAAATAAAAAATAGATAAAATTGAAAATTGAAATAAAATTACATATTTTTTTAAAATAATAGAATCAAAATTATAAATTTTAAAATAAAATAATTAAATATTTTTATTTTGAAATATAGGAATTAAAATTATGATTTTTTTTAAAACAAAATGTAAGAACCAAGATTGCAGATTAAACAAAATAAAAGAATTAAAATTATATTTAAACCTAATTAAAATACTACTTTTTATATATGAAGACATGAAGAAACTGATTCCAAATATTACTAAGTATTTTTTTAAAAAATATACGTGCTTAAATAAATATGTGTATTAGTTTTTTTAAATGAAAACCTTTTCCCAGTTTAATAAATTATTTGGCATGCAAATCAGTCTAACAATTTTAACAAAATAATGATAGAAAAATATAGATAACAAACATTTAGAGGTAGACAAAAATACCAAATATTTCAATGATTTACTTAAATTGTATATTTAAATTTGAACAACACATTCAAGATAAAAAATATGAGAGAAAAAAGGTAATATTTGCCCTTCTATAAATAAAAATATTATTAAGATTCATAATTAATTGTTGTGGGGGAATATCTCGAGGTCTCAAACTTATGATGGTTACCAAAAAATATATATTATTACTTAATCTAAAAAATAAACATTATCCTAATTATGTTACATACAATGAATTATTAATAGATAAATTATAAATTAATAAATAAATATTAAAATATTTTGATAGTTAAATAAACTGGTCGACCGAATTTGTATTATATTTAATTTAAGTTATAAGTAAAAATTAGAGATATTTTCCTCTTCTTTAACCGTAAAAAGGATGAGTGCCAAGAAACGAGAAAATGCGACAGAAGTACAAATTTTCATTCACCTTATTTGCTTGCAGTTCTTAACCAAACAAAAACAAAAGAAAAAGAAAAACATATGTTCTTTTTTAGTTTCGGTATAAAACTTTGTTAAACACATATTTAATAGAAATTTATCCTATCTCCACAAAATAAATTTCAATTAAATCCAAGTTTCATACAAGTTGTTTCCATGCTTTTATTACGACTAATTAAACCTCCTCCATCCACAAGTAATTTACTGCGATCTAAATTCCAAGGTAACTGCTTCCTTCGTCTTCTTCCGCACCTCCCTTCCGATCCTAACTGTCCGAACGCTTCGCGGCGGCGTAGGCTTCGGCGGAGCAATCTCCGGCGGGCTGCGCATGGCAGTGACGACATTAACAAAGGCGCTAAGAATGAACTTGTGCGATTTCTTCTGGTTGAGGTTCATGTGACAAAACAAAAGCTCTTGCATGAAGTCCCAATCCACCTTTTCACAATTCCTTAATCTACCAGAAAAAATTAAAATTAGTCACAAAATAAATTGCATGTTGAAAAAATTCATCACCAAAATTTTGCGATATCAGAACTAACAAGGAAAAACAATTTTTCGTCGCTACAGTTGGTCACTAAAAGTCCGTCACTATGTGCCTCACTAAAAATATTAATTAATTTTTTGCGTACCTCGCTTCCACCACGCCCTCCATGGATCGCTGGAAATCCTCGCTGGGGTTCCCTGAGTTGGCCAGCACCACCACACAATTTCCCGGAACAACCGTCGACTCCTCGGCGGTCTCGCTTTCCGACATGGCGGAGCTGGACCCCTCTTCGGTGGTTGCGTCCGTGAAGAACCTTCTAGAAGAGTCAAAGCGGATGGGGTCCAGTTTGGGAGACATTTCTGCTCTGCGGTTAATGTTGTTGTCGGGTTCTTCACGGTCATCGAGGAATAGGGACTTGAAATTTTCAAAGAGGAAACGGTCGATGTCCGCTAACATGGCTTCGTCGTCTTTGACGTTGTTGTTTTTCATGTTGTCTATGTCGAGAGAAGGAGTCCTAGGATGTTTGCAGGCGGCGAGGATCCATTTCTTGGAGGGTAATTTGATTTGTGAGCGTTGGTGGATTTTGATCCTGAAGATGTAGTCTCGAAGGGATTTTGTGATCTTCTGTGATTTGGGATCCATGGGGATTTGAGGGGAATGAGTGAAGAACGGAGGAGTGTGGTTTATAAATTGTGGGGATGAATTGTTTGACCAATCGAGGTCTGTGTTCTTTAAATGCATTTAGCGTAGTATTTGGTGTGAAAGCATGGATGGGTCTTGGTTGAGACTTGAGAATCCTGCTTTTCACATCAAATCCTATTCAAGACTATAATTTTATTCAAAGGGTGTGTTTTTTAGTAGACTTTCATTACTTACCATTTCTGACAATTTTGGACACTAAATGAGAGGATTTTCTTCTCTCTTTTTTTCCTCTCCTTTTTTTTAATATACCATTTTTGGAAGGATTACCTACTTTAACGATATTATTTTTCCCTTTTTCTACCAAATTAGTCATTTTATTTCACATTTTTTTATTGCTCTGATTTTATATATAACATCCAAGTTCAAAATAATATTTATTTCCTTTTATAAGATTCAATTTATAATATTTTTTTATTAATTATTTTTATACTATAAATATTCCTAATTTAAAAAAGAAATAAAATATATTGACAATCAATTAAAAGAAAAAGAAATATTAATTACAATAATAATTTTGAAAAAAAATATATGAATTTAAAATAAATTTATTATTATTAATTAAATTAATTATTTTCTTAATCTTATAAATCAGCTAATTGGGTATATATATATATATATACATATATATATATGAACCGAGAGAGCATAACTTTTTGCATAAATAATTTTTTTTTCTTAAGGAAATACCTTGAATGGGGATGATTTGAAGAGAAAGGGGAGGTGAAAAATTGGAATGCTTGGCGGAATTGGATAACAAATAAGATTAAGGATGTATTTGGTTTAAAGGATGAAAAAGAAAAAAAGTAGAATATAAAAAATGCGAGTCTTGAAAAAAAATATTTTTTTAATATTATTTGTCTCCTTTTCCATCATATTTGAATGTGCTTGCTTTGAAACTCATGTTAAACATTAATTGGAAAAAGAAAAAAAACATAAAATTACAGTTAAATATTAATGATTCATTTAATACGGCACCAATAACGTTAAATAATATGAATTTATAGGAAACAAATTACTGTGCATAATATATTTTTCTCCAATTCCTCCTTTTTTCTTGTATAAAAATATATGCTTATAAATATGTAATTTTCCTTTTTCTGTAATAAATCTGTAAATGTTTCTTGCGATTTTTGGGATACTCGAAATTAAAGCCAAGATTTCACATCAGGAGGTAATAGTAATATAGTATGATCATTGATCAGTTCTCTCCTTTACATTTTTTTTTTTATGTTTCTTTCCCCTTATTTCTTATAAGATTCATTGCGAGTTTTTCTTGAATCCCAAATAAAAACAAGTTAAATTTAGTAGTTGAGAGATTTTTTTCATCTAAATCCCACCTTATCTATAATATTGGCAGTGCTGGTTCAATAAAAATGGAAGTATTTCAATTATTTATATATATATATATATATATAAAGGAGGCAACAAATTATTCTTTTAGACCGCCATCATAAATAAATAAAAACTAACAAAAATGAAGAGTGACTTTTGCTTAATTATAATTTGATTATATTATCATATTATATAACATTTACGTATCAAAAAAATATTATATAACATTTTGACCATGACCACAATTTTTAACAGTTCATTTTGTTTTAAAAAATTATGCTAACATTTATTAATTAATTAACTGATGCAAAAAATATATTTAATTATGCATAAAAATTTCCAAATCAAATAAATAACATCATTGAAAAAAAGAGAGTCACATTGGTCAATGGTCTTGAAATACTTGTCAATTTTTTTAATTGCATCTAGACATCATTATCTTGGTTTTAACCAAGTGGTCAATCGCAATTTATATAGTCAAGTACAAGTTAATAACTCAATGACTTGACTTTTTTTAAATCTAAGATATACTTTAGAAAAATAAAATATAAAATATCAGACCAAAATTTAAATTAAATAAAATATAAAGGTTGGCCACCATTTTTTTTTTACAAAAATTACTTATTTTTGTGTAGTTAGTTGTTTGGTGTGTTCAAAAAGTTTTATAAGCAAGTTTTTACTCTTACTTCACTTGTCCGTGTTTGATAAAATTAGTTTTATAAGCCAGTTGAATATTATAAGTGATATGAAAACTTAAAAAATTTATAAGTTAGTTGATTGAATTTGGAAGTGTTTGATAAAATTATCTAATTTATTAGTTGATAAATATAAAATGATATAAATGAATATAATTAATTGTTTGATTTAAAAAATATAAAGTAAATTAATGAGGATAAAAAATGGAATGGGGAGAGAAGTTGATAAACTAATTTTTTATAAACTACTTCAGAAAATAAGTTAAAAGTTACAAACTCTTGTGCTAAACAAAACTATATATTTGATCAAATTAACTTATAAGTTAATTAAAAGAGATTATAAGCTTCTCGAGTGCATTATCCAACACAACATTCTTGTAGAACACAAAATTAATCAACCAATTATTGAATTGGTTTTTTTAACTATCCAAACTATGATCTTAGAATTTTATATGCATCATTTCTTTTTAAAAAAATTCAATTTAAACCTAATGAATGTAATTTAGTCGACAACGAATACATGATTTTTGGATGACTTGAATTTATTTCTCACATAATATACTCTTTAGTAAGGGATGAAAAATCTTAAATATGAGACCTCAAATTAAATATTAGTTTCTTAGGTAATTAAAAGAATTTGAAACTTCTTGGATATTTTGAAGTCTCATTCAAGAGTTAAAGACTATGATTATAAAAAAAATCTTCACATGTAACAATACACTCGTATGTGTTAAAGCTAAAAGTTATAACATGCGTGCTAAAACAAAATCATATATTTGATCAAACTAACTTATATAAAGATAGTCAAAAGAGCTTATAAGATCTTCGAGCACCTTACCCAACACACTATATAAAATTAATCAACCAATATTGAATTAAGATTTTTTTTATATCAAAGTTCAAACACTAATATATCTATATATTTAATGAAAATGAAAAACATTATTATATTTTTTAAGTGACCAATACTTTTTACGTAAGGCAACTATTTTATTAAATTTTAAATTATTTGTAGCTGCATTCATTATGATTATAAAAAAATAAGTGATTATCATTTAAATACTTTTTAATTTTAGTAACCCGATATCATTCCCAAGTGTTTTTGGTGTTGTTTTTTAATTGAAACATTTTACATGTAACATACATTTTGGTGACTTGAGAGAATCCTTTACCTTATTTTATTGCAAAAAATGTTGTAGTGAAATAATTTCATAGTGAGTACGTGGCCACTATAAGTTGAGAAAAAGGCCTTGTCAAACGGCGTCGTTTCCGGAACTTATTCTGGGAAACGTTAAAGATTCTCGTCACCTAAATACCAGAAATTTACAATTTCAGAAGCGAGAGAGAAGATGGCGAGCAACGATGGAGGAGGAGGAGGAAAAGAAGAAAGAAGAAGAAGAAGAATTGCAGAGAGAGGTTCAGATCGCATGGCCTTAATAACGGGTCGAATCAATGCGCTTCCTCCGACACCACCCTCTTCGGCGTCGTCCCCAACCCACCCCCACATCCCTCGCCACGCGCAATCCTTGTCGGTCGCAGCTTTCGATTCTAACTCAGATGATCAGCAGCAGCATCTTCCCCCTCGCCACCAGCGCCCTCAGTCGTTGTCTGCATTCGCCGATTACCACGAAGATCTCACTGGTTCGTATTGCTACCCACCCAATGTTTTTAATCTTGTTGGTTGATTGGACGCTCATAATTTTCTAAAGGGTGTCATAAAAATCTGGACTTTTATTTTTCTTTTGGAAGGGGTTTGAAAAAAATGTACTTTGGATTTGTAGTTTGCTTTCCATTCCTTTGAGATTGCTACGTTATGATGCTTGATTGGAGGTTAAGCAATACTTTCAAGGAGATTCCATTGTTAATTGTGACTTAAATTTAATTTGAATGTACATCCGAAAATTTTTACATTTTCATTCAACTATATATATCATATTGTCATATATAGTAAAATTATTGAGTGCGTATTTGGATCTTCATCTGGGATCCACATTTAGTGCAAAATCACGTCAAAGACAACACAAAAGCAACTATTAGTTGTGTTGGGAATCCGTGTCCAAAACAGTGCCCAACGTGTTTCCAAACATACTATGATTCTCTGTGTAACAATTTTTACATTAATAGAATATGAAACATGAAATTCTTGTAGAAAATATTGTGACCAGTGTGTAAGTGACATATGTTGCATTGTTAGTTGTTACTATGGCCAGCTGCAAGTAAGCATGGATATATGATTGATACTCAAGATACTCATGTTTCATGCTTTAGTTTTCTTTAATTTAAATTGATTTCCATTCTTCAAATGTCAAAAATTAATGGAAAAATGAATAATAAGGAGAAATAGAATGGAGAAGAGGAAGTTTGAATAAATGGAAAACTTGAAGGAAAAAAATGAAGGTCCCTCTCTCCTTAGCCATCAAGATGTATTACCTCGACAATTGTCTATGGTTATGGAATAGTAAAACATCTAGGAGAATCTATTTTGATAATGATAAGTGATAACACAGACTTTCCTTGTAAAGTGGTTTTAACTTTTAACTTTTAACTGTATCTTCAAGGAATCCAGTTATGAACTCTGCAACTCTGTAACTGGTATTTTTGTAAGATGCAAGATTGTTTACATGTGCTCATTTTAGCATCACCGACTTACCTGACAAAATTAGATATATTTTTCCATTGATATTCCCCTTACCGCATATCTTTGTTAACACTGCCATTTTTGCAGTGACTTTTATTGTCAGTAATTTTTTTTTTGTTGGAATCGACATATTGCTTATCTCAGTTATCTTACATTTAATTGGATTCGTTGGGATTTTCAGGCGGTGCTGAAAATAAACGTAGTGCCTCTCTTTCTTCAGCAAGACTAAGACATCAGGGTGGATTTAAGTACTCAAACATGGAAAATTTCGACTTCAACCCCGAAGAGGAACCTCTTATACAGGATTCTGATACTATTACAGAAGCCAGCAATCAAGTGTCTGAGGGAAATGCTTCCAAAATGAAACCACCTTCTGTCACGTCAAACACAAAAAATTCAGCACATGACACACAACAGCTTAAGCAACCTCGCAGGCATAACGCCACTTTTTTCTCTTCAAGAGAGCTGAATATCTGCATTTTAGCTTCTGAGCCCACACGTGCTCTCAGTTCTCTGATAATAGCATTGCTGGTAGTTTTTTATTACATGATTTCAGAGAGAGTTTTGGCTTCAAGGCCTCTTTACATACTCTTGTTAACTGATGTTACACTTGTGCTTGCTCGCCTATATGGTGGAAAGGCAAGTCTCTTGGAAGAAACTGAGGGAGAAAAAGTTAAAGCTACTGGAGATGGACACAATTGGGGTGATGCAGTGAAGCTTATGGAGAGGGGTTTGGTGACCTACCAGGCCATTAGAGGAGTTTTCATAGATTGCAGTATTTATCTAGTGGTTGTTGTATGTGGTACCTCCTTGATGTAGTTCTGGCTGCTTGAGACTTGAGTTTGAGTACTTGCAATATCCTCAATTCCCCTTTTGGGCAAGTGTCTGCTCCCAAATAATTTTGTTGTAAATTCTTACTTGCTTTTATACCTTTGAGGACTATGATTTAATTTGAATTCAGAGTTGCGTTAGGCATTTCATCTTTCTGTCGAATTGTTTGCATTGTAGATGCCATTATATATTTGATACATTTTATGAATGTCTGAGAGCAGAGCTAAAATCATTTCAATTTGATGCTTCAATGATGCAGCCACACAGTATAACACAGGCCTTAATGGAAATCATTTCTACACGATATGAGGTTTGAAGTTTGAACACTTTTATTAGAATAGGTGACAGTTCACTCAGATGATAACTTTATTTGGTAGCATTGCATCTGGCGAAGATTATGACTTGCTTGGTGAACAATTAGACTCAATCTTTGCTAACGATAACAAATAATGCTACAATACATTGAAAAATTACTCAGATGATAACTTTATTTGGTAGCATTGCATGTGGCAAAGATTATGACTTCGATGGTGAACATTTACAACCAATTTTTGCTAATGAAAACAAATAATGCTACAATACACTGAAATTTTTTACTGTATAATCAGACAAAATATTTTTACCATTGTGTTTCAGTGCATGTAATTTAACGGTTACAAAAAGGAAGGATTTATACAAAACAATTTTACTTTGTTGAACTGAGAAAATAACAGCTGTGTACATGTGAACAGAAAATTTCAATGATAAAGATATTACAGTATGTTCATACACTAATCTATAGTGCGTATAATTAACCATAATAATTGTTTCCGAGTTTGGGGATTTCAGAAATTTCTTACTGCTACTGGACCAGCCGCATTAGCGCGATACCCTCAAAATTTATCAAGATTCCTAACTATATTACATATTTAGTTAGATACATCGGAAAATTAAAAAAAAAACGTATTTGAAAATAAATTACATAGAATGATAAAACTAATAGGAAAATCTTTAAAAATATGACAAGATTTTAGTGACTCCATAAAAATTGTTTCAAATGTTTGAGCTATATCTATCTATCTAGATTGGTTTCTGTCTCATTTTAATTTATATATTTACAAATTTACAATATATAAAAAGACATGGAATACTCAAAACAAACGACCAGGCATGAACGTGTCTGGAGTAACTTTAAAAAAGTCATCTGGAATAAATGCAGTAGAGATAGTAGAAAATGACATATCGGAGGCCCATTGGAAGTACGGTAAACATCATAAATATTCTATCAAATACTCAAATAATTCAAATTTCACTAAATATAAAATATAAGCAATTTAGTTATTTGATATTTGATCCATGTCTTTTAGGGTAAAAATCTGATTCAGATTTCAAACTTTGGCTAACTGTTTACTGCTAGATCTTGTTAGCTTCCTATGGTAAATCATTGTTCAAGGATAAGTTTCCACTGCAATTGAGTTGAGGGAATCCAAAAATGTATTCATGTTACACACATCACAATTATGCATGCCATTGTCACCAAAGTGAATGGTTCCATCAATAGAGGGTGCGTACCTGGGGCTTAGAGTAGATGTCCCAAATTTCATCCTTGCCCAATATCAATCAATCAATAAGACAATAATCTTGGTAACTTTGGTAGATATGAGCTGCCAATTATAGTGGCAAGAGAACCAATTATAGGTTTCTCTGTTGCATTTATTTGATCTGCCATTTGGTTGAGTATTTTTCTTTCTTGCACCTAATGTTATTATATGAGTGCCAGTGTGTCCCTAAGAGACATATGTAGCAGACAGATATGACAGAAAACTGGGTTTTGGTATCTTTGAAAGCCTCACTTGATTCTTAATTATATAGTGAATTTATGGAGAACTATAGTGAGGCTTTGTCTCCAAATTTGGAAGCCCCTTATTTACCTACTTGATGGGTGAACTAAAAACATTTATGGTTGGACAGTTTGGTCCAAAGGATATAGGAAGGTATGGTAGCACAAGGACAAACATTAAAATTCATGTGCCCCACTGCACCAGTCTGAAACGCATCGGTGATGGGGTTAGATAAAAGGGTTAACGAATTAGGATGCAAGAAAATAGCCCCTACAACTTTTGCCATTCCAATTTTTTATTCTTTTCTCCCTGGAGTAACATTAAATAGAAGAAGACTCAGATTCCGTTGAAAAAGAAGCTGAAGATAAAGAAAAAAAAAAGCAGATTGGTGGAAAGAAAGAGGAAATAAATTCTAAGAGGGACAAGTGAAAGAAGGTTGGATAGCACTAGCACATCATGTTGACAGAGCACATGGTTGTTGCAGTTACTTCTTTTTACTGGATAGGCAGATATTATGGTAATACCTGGAGTTTGTGGACCACCATACATGTTGGTTAATGATTTTTTGGTTGATCAATAGTGGGGGAATTTTGTGCAAGAGAAATAATGATATCCTATTTTGTCACTATCTTGCAATGTTAGAACATAGAGAAGTAATGAAGACAATAGTGCTCAACCTTAAGCACGTAAAATCCTAACAAGGAGAACTTAAAAAATCATTCTCAAGTTCACTATCATGTTACAAGTGAGCTGGAGGTTAGATGTGCTTTTCAATTATAACCATCAACAATGTAGTAATGTTATAATTTTCAGCAACTAGGAACAAATATGTTCAGCTCTGCTTACGATGTGTTGCAACTTGTATCTTTATTGTTATAGTAAAGGTTGTTTTATACATATGGATTGACACTACCCTGACTCAAAAGTTTTAGCTAATGAGTCAAAGAGCACATCCAAACACCATGGAAAAAAGTTGTTCTTAGAATTAGGGATTAGATATAATTCAACCCTAAAGCTAGTTCATGGAGTGAAGATTGTCTCTTACTTATATATACTATTTTGGTCATATCATTAATCATTGTATATCTCCAACAATGCTATCATCAACGCCTACTACTCCATATGAAAAAGATGAAAAACAGTGACAGGTAAAAGAAATGAAAAGATCAGATAGAACTTAACTTCCATAGCATCTAATAGTGAAAGAGATTAACTAATAACTAGATGTCTCAACATTTGTACAATGCATCATAATTCATCGAAAAAAAAATGAAAATGAGTCCAAAGGAACTCAAAATTACACCATGTTACTCTTATGACTTATCTCCAATTCTCCATCATCCATCACTTCAATTTTCCCAAAGATCTTGGAGGGTGCTGCAAATCGAGCTGAGAAAGACCGAGAAACATTATCCTGGTCGGTGGAATAGCCATCATCGAAGTTCTGTAAGTAGGAGGTAGGATCATACTGGACATGAAACACAGGTGAAGGTCTAAAGAATCTCCTTCTTTGTCTCTTGATCTTCCTCCACAATGCTTTCCAGCTTCCCATCTTCAATCTGATCACAAATTTGTTGACACACACAATGGGATCGTAGCCAATTCTCTCATAACTTGACCAACTCAAACTGCTATTGCTTCTTATGGTGCTTAGACAGTGACAATTTTCAAGGTTCATGGTGTATAGAACTAGCACAGAGAACCTTGGGAGCATAAAATGGTTTAGAGGACCAAGGTGTTTGAAGGCATGCACTAAGGCTATTTATATAATGACAACATAACATACCCTTCTTTTTTATCAACTCATCACCACCACCTCAGCACAGCACGTACTTACAACAGGATAGGATCAACAAAAAGAGTGAAAAATAGTAGAGTCCAGCAATGTTAATACTTCCTTGTGATGTCAGCAAATGAAATTGCTACTATATGGCTTTTTGAAATTGTTTCGTGGCTGTACTTTTATGTTGTCACATGGGGTATGGTTTGTTCAGTAAGTTACATTGGAGAAAGATAAATAATAAATAAAAAAAATTAGTTTATGTAGAGAAATTGCTGATTGAAACACCTAAGTCCTACCCTATGTATTTGATGTGCCAGAATGTTATAAACAATGTGGTTCCGCAATAGTAGCTTTTGCGTTTTGGGGTTCATAGGGAGTTCAAAACAAAAGAAAACCCTGGAAATAAGCAACGATTTGAGGAATTTTTTTTATGTATTTTTGATGCACAAGTTTTTTGGTTCAGTGTAAGACTATAAGGCCACCTTATAAATAAACATAATTGGTCGGGGCTTTAGCGTTATATTTTAGGATGTAGTTTCAATTTTTAAATCTGTTTTACCCTTTATATGGTCCTTTCATTTGTACAAGCGTTCGTTTCAATTTGACATGCTTTTGAATTCATGTATTAAAGTTACTGTGTGCTACTCAACCTTGTTGGCCCACTCTATTCCCTCATTTCTCTTTTCTTACCCTATTTTTTAATGGCCACCGCACTATGCTGCTTCTTTGGAAAGTTATTTTAGCGTTGTTTGGAAATAATTGGAAAAATTGAAGTTCATTAAGAAAAAGTAAAACTAAAATGATTCATGCACAAAAAAGTGTTATTTCACATAGTTTTCGAAAGTTTGCTTAGCCATTAAATGGGAAGATAACATAAAGAGGGGAAAAGGGGAAAAGAAAAAGAATGGGATGATGAAAATTCCATGATGAAATCTATGAGAAATGTTGTTTGTAAGGATCACTGAATAGTTGGTGATTTTTTTTTTTTTTATCGTTTCTCCATTTATATTTTGCTTTTTTTTAATTAAATACCCAAGTAAGGGAGAAGAACGTTAAAACTATGACACGCTTATTTTTTTAAAAAAAATAATTTATTTGTTTATTTCTTATATTTATAAATAATTATAAAATATAAAATATTTTGTTTTAAAAATGTATATATAAAATTATGAAAAATGAAAAAGTATTAATTAATTTTATTTGGTTTGAAAAATATTTTATTATAAAAAATATCAATTTTTACAAGAAATAGTTAAAACTAAAGAGGGGATTTATGTTTTAAAAAATTTGTATACAAGTCTTAAGAATAGGAAATAAAGTAATAATACAATTATATTTTCCCTTATTATTTTAAAAATTAGAAAATAAAATAAGATATTTTAAAACCAAACTAGTCTTTATTATCTGTATTCCAACTTTTAATCATTTTTTTTTACAACTTTTTTTCAGCATTGCTAATCAAATCCTTGATGAGGAGAATTATACAGAATGGAATAACCTTTGGTTGCAATTTTAATTGAAAACAAGGTTGATCTATCTCAACAGTCACCACTCCATGCCTTGACCCATCCTAGCTCAAAGAAAAATTATAATATTTGTTTGGAAATAAAGGGGGAAAGCGAAGTTGATGGAGAAAAAAGTGAAACTGGATTTATTCTCGCAACAAAAGAAAAAATATACTCTCCTTCTACTCATATATAAGAAAAAAATACTCTTAGTTAAACTTAAATATAAATAAATCTAATTAATATTGTCTTATTTAATATTATCATTTCTAAAACATTTTTTATTTAATTCTAATTTTATTTTCAACTTTTTATTTATTTATTTATGATAACAAGTTTCAATGAAACATATTTTAGAAATACTCTTATTTTTTATTTAAAATTAAATAATATTAATTAATTTTCTTAATTAATATGAAATTAATTATTTTTATTTATATATAAATTCACATTATGCTCTCAAAAGTTTGATGCACCATTAATTCGGAAGGGGGGAAAGTGAAAAAAGGAAGAAAAAAAAACAAAGAATGTGGAGATGAGAATTTCATGAGATATTGGATTTACGACATATGTTGTTTAATTAACAATACAGAAGGTAAAACGTGAAACCTATATTTAAAGATCATAGATGAATTCGTGGTTTTGTTACTTCGTATCTTTTTCTAAATTTACATTTTTCTGATTTTTAAATTAATTATCCAAAAAGAGAGATAAGAAAATTAAAAACCTACTAATTTATAATAAACAAGTGAAAAAGATTATATTATTCAATGAGAAAGTATTTTCTCAGACATTTACAATTTGGGTTTCTCAATTTCCTTAATTTAATTTTGAGTTTTTTTTTTTGAACGTTGCTAATGAAATCCAAGACTTGATGGGGGACAATTATACAAAATGGAATAACCTTTAGCCACGATTCTGATCGAAAACATAAGTTATTGTTTTTACCCACTGACACAATAATGATCATAATAATACAATCATTGCAAGTTACAATTGATTCTGGAACCAGCTCCTAACATAATAATATATAATCTCAGAATATGTGGCCGTCGTGGCGCGTCCCATTGATCCATTCAAACTTGAATTATATAATTTAAATTTATACATATATCACGGGAGACCAACATCTTTTGAGGTTTCATCCCATGATTGCAGAGCGTTTGTGGTTAGTCCTTCATTCAGTCCATTATTGAAATGATAAAAGTAAGAGAATCGTTGACAAGGCAAAGGCAATCTTACGATTTACGACCCCACTAATAAGGCTAATTGAATGACAATGTTTAAGCTTACCTTGTGAAGACAGTGTTGACCAAAATCTCACATGCCAGTATTGTCTGTTGGGATATTAAGAGACACAGCATCAGCAAATTCAAAGCATCAGTAAGAAAAATCACGTGCACATTGTAATGCGGAAGTTCTCCGTGTGAAGATGATAGTTTTCACATTACTAAAACTCACGTGCAGAAATAATAATACATACGGGTTATCATATTTTTAAATAAAATACAAATCAACACAAATATAAACAAAATACATTATAAAAATATTTATAACTTAGTTCAACTCAATATAATTCACTTTATTTTATTACTTTATCATTTAAATTTTTTTCAATCACCAATTATATTATACATAAATTACACACTCGAGTCAAGATATAACAACACTCATCAATTTCATGATAAACAATTCATAGGTGTTCTACAATAATTATATTAGGATTCAAGTTTATATGCAATGTGGTATCATGTCAATGAAAAATCACACTAGCACACTTAGGAGTATATAATAAGACACACCACACAATATGTATGTTAGGTCACTATTACTAAATAAAATCATAAGGTGACTAGTCAGGATCACTACGTTTTGTGAGAATGTTTCAACTATATGGGGATCAACATAAACTTAAAGGAGCACTCAAACCAAGTGTATTTATCCCCAAGGTCTAGACTCCGAATAATCCATTAAGGTTTTACTTTCCTGATTCAAGTCCAACTCCTAAAACAATTTTTGTATGTAGACATTGCTTATGAATTTACAATACACATGACCTCACACATACAATAAACATCACAAAATAAACCCCAATTTAATCCTCCAATGATCCATACACATGATCATTCTAACTCCAATTGTGATAAACTCATCCCTTACCTCTAAGTGGGCTCACGTGTGTAATCTGACAGTAATAGCAACGTCTCTAGTGGTTTGCTAAGATTTCTCAAATTTTTCCTCTGTTTGCATTGCTAGAGTTTCCCAACATTAGAGAAAAGAAGAAGAGATTGAAGCCTTCATTTCACTATCTCCATGCAAGGAACATTTATCTCACTACAGATATTATTTCACAAATAAGACTAGTTCCAAACCTGATGTTCAAATTTCACGATGATCCAACAGTTAAAGAATCTGGGATTGTAGTTGTACTAGACAGGTTTGAGTGTCTACCAAAAAAAGAGAACTCCATGTGAGGAACATTTCTCTCGCCACAGACATAATTCCACAAATCCCAATGGTGGAGAGATGTGCAAAAATGAGTTATGAACCTAGCGTTTAAATTTCACAACGATCCAACGATTAACAAATTTGGGATCATAGTTTTATTGAATAAGTTTGAGTGTATGCGGGAAAAAGAGAGTGTTTTGGAAGAGGAGAAAGGGAAACGAATTTGAGAGTAAGAGACAGTGTAGAGACGTATCATAAAATGTAAAAACTGACATAATATATCTATTTATAGCTAGAGTACTCTTAGTCTATTATTTACTCTATTTTTTTATTATTTTATAAAAAGGAATTATATTTTATTCCTTATCAAATGAATAAATAAAAATATCTTTTTTTTATTTTCCTTCAAATCATTATTTTAATTAATAAAATTATTTCTTCTGATTTATTTAATTATAGAAACCTCATAATTTTTCTAAAACTCTATTTATTTTTAATTAAAATATTTTTAATTTATTTTTCAAAAAATGGGGTGTTAGAAATGCTTTGTTACAATCAACAATTTTTATAGTCTTTTGTCCGTAATATTTATGAATATCTTCATCTATTCTAATGTTATTATCCATGTCAACCTCCATATCCACTTCATCTGATATCTTTCTCACAAAATCGTCTTCCATATAAACCTTTCAGAAGCAACAAATGTAAGTTAATGAACAAAAACTATCAAACATATTTAAACCAATTTATAATTAATAATTAAAATTAATATAAATATCCTAAACCAACCTTCCAGACAAGGCAATGAAATGAAAAATAAATTAAATCAGATTGAATAATTCAAAACTTCAAAATATCAATTTCAGATTCCTTGATCTAAAATATAATATAATTTTTGGATCAGACTATTCTGGATTGATGTTTTGAAGTTTCAGATTAGTTGATCTGGGAAATACAAAATCTCAAAAATGGATCAAACAATCCTGAATTATTATTGCACAATTCCAGATTGATTGATTCTGGCCAATAAACAAATACACATAATTTCCAAATCAATAAATTTGTACTTGTATAAGAACAAATCCAAATTATCAAATATGAAAATATGTTATATTTTTGAATTATTCGATCCGATACTATCATTACACCATTCCATATTCATTGATCTGGATTTGTATAACAACAAATCTGGATTGTCTGATATGAAATTATGTTACTTTTACAGATTTAATTATGGATTAATTGATTTGGACCTATCCTAAAACTTCATTTTCTAAAAAACAATCCAAATAAGTCAATCCGATTAGAATAAGCTAACACAAAAGGTATAAAACAACACAACTAACAACTCACTGGTGCAAGTGAACCTGAGCCACGAAAATGTGAGGAAGTGAACAAGACAATGTTTCAAGCATGGATAAGTGAGGAAAACAATCTATGGACAATTGAGGAAGACAAGGTTACTATGGCCATTTTGAAAATTTGGGAGGTGAGGGAAGCAAAGAGCGAGGTGCAGGAAGCAAATAGGGAGGTACATGAAGCAAAAGCCAGAACTAGAAAGGGTGTCTAGCCCGTCAAAAGGCAAGAGAAGGATTTTGGATGTTTAACTACTGATATATTCTGTTAAGAGATATCAGTTCTTTTAATAGATATTAGGCTGTGTTCGAATGTGCAGGCAGAAATAAAAGATCGAAGATGGAAATGAGGTGGTGCAGTTTAAAATTTTCATCCTTCCTGTTGTAGTAAAATCGATTTTTAAGGCAAAAAAAAAAAATCGATATAAAAAATCAATTTCTAATTTTTTTTATACGTCAAAAAATCATTTTTTATAAAAAAAATCATTTCTCACATTTTTCTCTTAAATCAAACAACATAACATATCATCTTAATTTTACTCCATTTCTCTTTTTTCAAATTATTTCTCTCTTATATTTTCATGTACTTCATTTCTTTCCTCTAAATCAAACACCTACCTAGATAGTCTCATCTAGGGAATATCCTGGGTTAAAAGAAGCTACAAATGCATGCACTTTTCTTTGTTAAACCCACTTCAAATTTAAAGTCAAATTTTGAAAAGATACTGCATTTCTCATACTCGTATGTAAAATGTTGTCTAGCCCCTAACACGTTATTAAATGCATGTCCGAATTTCTCGCATATAACCATTTTATCCGTGCATGTAATCTGACATTTACCTTAGCGGAAATTACATATCCTAATGAAAAAAAGAAAGGCAGTTTTTTTTTATTACTGGAAATTGAATTCGAGCACCAGAAATTTACAATAACTCACTCAGATTGTCCAACTGAATTAACTCTTTGATAATAAAAAGGCAATACCGAAGCTGAAAGTTGTTAACTCCGAGAAAAGATCTTCTGCATTTCTTTCATTATTATGATTTTACGGAGGCACAATAGATACTTTCTCCTATAGAGAGGCACAATAACAACAACAACAACAAAAATAGAGAGAGGAAATGGAGTTTGAATTTCTTGCAATATATATAACTTTAAATCCTAAAATTCTTATGTACACATATAGGAACTAGTCCCCGAGGGTGACCCTATAATCTGACATCATTAAGCTATACAATAATGTGATTTGAATCCTAAACATGATATATAGATAATGAATCATAGAAACTATCTTAAATGTCTACATATGCTGAGACAGGACATAAAAAAATGACCTAGATCACATAAATTCCCGTGACTGCCAACATAAAAGGATAATCAAACCAAACCAAACCAAACAATAATGAGAATGAGAAAGTTCTATCTGATGCTGGTGCTAGTGAAGCTGTAAGTTTCTTATCTTTGTCTGAGAGCTAAAAGACGAGCTCTCAAATCATCATAATCGGGTAGATTTGGATGCACACGCCATGAACCACCACCGCGAATTCCTGATTCTAAGGAAATTGTTCGTGTATGCCCCTTTGATGTTTCCACTGCAGTTGTTGGCTCAGAAGAAAGAGATTTTCCTCTGACATGTGATGTTGTACGCCTTCTGTTTTGGCCAGTATCATGATCTGGTTGTTGAGAAGGATAAGGTTTTCCTTTGCCTGATTTCATTCCACCAGCCTCAGAATGTGTTGTTTTCTTTGAATTGCTTTCACCTGTGTTGGTCTTTTGTTTGAGGTATGGGGGTGGAATGATCCAATAGGAAGAAATTGGCCTCTTAGTTTCAGCTTCATCCTCAGAAAAGCTTCCCAATGAACTTGAACTACTACCCTTTCTGCCATCATGGGATGACAGCTCTGTACTTGTTTCATCATCACTACTATTTTGGTGTATCAATGAGTCATCATTGAAATCTTTCCTTCCAAGAGGTAGGGTGTCTGTGTCTTTTTCTTTCCCTTTAGATGTATTGAAGTCTCCCCCGGGATTAGGCCTCTCCTGCAATCAGTAGCATTGAAATTCATATATTATTATTGGTCACTGGTCAGCCCATGTATTATTCAATGATAGTTATCGAAGATTATCGACAAGTTATCCAAACCCGTCTTTATTATTGGAGAAATTATTACATGGTCTAGGACAACCACGCGATCATAGTCTGATCAATTTTCACGTGACATAACTTTGTTTTTCAGTTTACATAGAAGAGTTGATAAGACTCAATTATGTGTCACATGATCGAATCCACAGTGGTACAAGACTGTAATGATTTCTTTTATCTTTGAGGATTATAATATATTAATCTAACTACCAGTTCAAATTCATATTGTTGCTTAAACAAACGCTCTATTGAGTACATAGCAAACAAGTCAATTATTCTAAAGACTTACTTCACATAATGACGATTGTGTATAAAGTATTTGCCTCAGAGCATTGTCATTCCACTCTACAGAGAACTCTTGTGCTATATCATATAGTAGTCCAATCTTCATTTCTCTCGTAGGCGGATCTCGCCTCAGCTTCTCAACAAACTGAGGAAAAGTTATTATTTAAGTTAGCTTTAAAAACAAAAGATGGCCTGAAGAAAAATATTTTTTCTTAGTAATCAACGACAAAAAGAGTTGCAATTTATGAAGGAGCATGTGTTATAAGAATGGAGTCGTTGATTTACCTCTTTATTAATACAAGGTTCAAGAGAATTCCCAAATTTCTCAGTAAATAATGTTCTGAGGTTACGCAATT
This sequence comes from Glycine max, assembly GCF_000004515.6. Classification (NCBI taxonomy): domain Eukaryota; kingdom Viridiplantae; phylum Streptophyta; class Magnoliopsida; order Fabales; family Fabaceae; genus Glycine; species Glycine max. Next base: position 430,855 of record NC_038243.2, on the reverse strand, counting down.
CTGGCAGATCACCGAATCTTGCTGCAGCATACATCAATGATGGCACAGCTTCCTTGCATTCATCAGGGCAATCCCTATTCAATAAGATTTAAAAATTGTCAAGATAAACTCCTGTTATTACTTTGTAGCTAAAGACAAGAAAATGCATAATAGAAGTCATAGAAAACCCCTAAATACCATTAGTTTAGTTTCATTAATCTTTTGGAGAATGTGACAAAATTTAGAGCATCTGCTTTATCATTGAAAACTGCATAACGCAGGTTCGTTATGCTAACAGTGATTCAACAGGTGAATAGTTGATTAAAAATAGAGAAAATAGCATATGCTATTTTGTGCATGTATGGGACGTGAGTAAAACAGAACAATATTCTAGTGCATATGTAGAGAAACATACTTCTGCTTAGTTAGGTCTTCAACATGATCTGATATGCATCCTACAAACTTTTCAACGAGTTCATAGCAGGACAACATGTTTTGCTCGAACAGAAGCCGTTCAGCCTGCTTCAAACACAAAGAGTCAACATCTGTTGTAACTTGAACAACATACAACACTATGCCATATGCATAAAACGGGTTGACACAAAAATTCTACCAATTTTTTTTTAGAGGTTTACGTAAAATTGATTGCATCTCAGATTACATCTTTCATAGAAAGTGAACCATCTAATGAAATTATGAAATGAGTAATTGAGTATACATCTGCAAAATTCAAAAACTGCAATGAAAATCTTACCCTTATATATGCATCGTAGTCAAGGCCACTCTTAAGAAGCTCGGCAATGTCACTCTTCATTAACTTCTGCTCCGCTTTCTTCCTATTCTGTATAATCTCTAGCCGAGTCTTCATAAACTTCACGTAGGACAAGCTTTTTTTTTCAAAGTGAAATACAACACAAAATTAGATAGAAAGAAGAGAAAAAAAAAACATGTTACAAAGAAAAAGCAGAGAGGATTAGGAAGAGTAGCAGCGTCTAGGTTAGTGTTGTACCATTTTGAATAGAACCTGGGCTTCAATAGCCACCGAAACATTTGTGTCCGAGAATCTGAAAAGACCAAGTTTGTTGAAAAGGGAAAATGGCTTTTGTTGGGTATCTTAGATGCTATGTTCTGGTTAAATATAACTTAAAATATAGAATGAAGATCAAGTTACTCCAAGAATCAAAATTGAGGAGGCCTTAAAGAAAAGAAATGGAGAAACTCCTCACGAGAGGTAAAATCAGAAACCACACTAAGAAAGAGACCACAAAAAACCACCCAAGGAGCTAGGAAATCTAGAGAGAAAAAGGGTGTGAGTAATAAGCAAGCAACAAAGGGTATTTGAAGTCTGCAACATAAACCAATTAAAATGTTGTGAAACTATGATTATAAGCCTTATATATGTGGGGCTCGTATTTAGGATGATGTGGTTAATGATGGAACTTCGAAGATTGTCGAGCAAGAAAAGAAACCCAAATGTGAGATCAACAAGACAGTGGTAGATTGGTAATAAAAGGGTCTTAAGTGGAAGGTGTTTTTACAGTTAAATGGAGGCTGTGAGAAAAATAAAGAGTTAGGAAGTTAGCTGTCAATTTCGTGCTCTCTGCGAAATGCATGTGCATAAGAAAAGGGAAAAGGAAACAGCTTTTATAAAGTGGCATTTTTCTATTCTATTTTGGGTGACAGTTATCAGATAGATAAAATGGCATTGCTACAGCGTTGGAAATTATTTACTAGTATACTAATGCTAATAAAAGAAGAGCAATTTGGATAGCATGGTTCTTGTTAATCTACTTATGTACTATTGATAAACATCTACTTCTGTTTTATTTTACAAAATATGTATCCATCAACTCAGAGGGAAAAGGCCTATAAATACCTATAGTGATTTATTAAGTACACTCATGTTCGATGAGAGCAATAAATAAGTATATCCATCGATTGAAAATGTGTAATAGATAGTCCAAAGCTGGCCGGAGTTTATGGCATACATAGAGCTAATTTATCAACTTTATTTTAAGTTTTGGTCATGAACTATTAATTATGTTGAAAATTAACAACAAGACTACACTTTCCAAAGCTGTAAGAAGACATTATTAAAATTAATGGATTGTATGTTTGTTATCATGGTTAAGGCTTCCAACTTGATAATCTTTTTCCTTTGGAACTAAACCACAATCATAATGTAACACTAAGGTATTATACACAACTCTACGTATCATATCATATATGAAATATACTACTTAATTAGAAATGTAATTGTAAACATTACACAGATAAATGTGAAATATTACTAAAGGTATTATACACAAGAAACACAACTGTGTATCATTTCGGTTATTTAAAAGTTTTTGGCCTCTTTTAACTTGATTGCTGGCTGTCTCCGGGGAGGGATTCAGAAAGTGACGTATAATAAAAGACGTCACAAGCATTGGCGACGTTGTTGTTTGCCGTAAAGTTGAGGCAGAAATGTGGGGCAGGGACACGTATGGTTCATTCATTGATTGAATCAAATATTATTTATTTCTTGTTCAGTAATTAAACAATATAATATTCATAAAGGCATGGGAAAAAAATGTCACAAAGTAACATAAGCGGTGAACGAGTTACGTTTGCGTGCTCATTCATTTGAGAGAGAAATCCGAGTCAACTTGCGTGATGACCCCATCGCTGAAAAGATGCTTAATTACAATTTACAACACACTTTCTAAAAAACAGGCACAGGTGCGTGACCCTTGGCTTGATCCTTCTTCTTTTATTCTTAAATTTTTGCTTATTATGTTCCTTTTTTAATGTTCACTTAATCACTTTGCTTAGTGGCCAAGAATACTCAGGCTTTCTCTCACACATGAGGCCCATAACTAATAATACAAATCTCAAAATCGTTCGAACTTTTGGGCATGACTTGAGGTTACGTTGTTATGAGGTTCTGCTAGGGGTAGACATACTAAATGATGGCTTATCAACTTGTCACATGAATACATGCATTAAATGGAACAGCTTCTACTAATTAAAACTGGTTCTGGTCACTTTATACACAAATCTTGGACGCCAAGTAATAAAGTTCAAGTAATATATTCTTATGCCAGCTGGGATATGATGGAGACAATTCCTGTGGCCAGAAAACTGCAGCTGTAATTTGCTGTTATTTTTCAAATAATAAATAGTATGAGCTTAAAGGGTACAAGTCTGATCTTTGTGCGTTTGTAATTAAGGAGTATGAGTTTTTTCGTTTATTATTACTTTAAAGATATGTGAGACAATTGGAAACCTGAGATGTGTCAACATAACATTACTCTTATGCATTATTCGGTCGTATGTATGAATTTTAATAATGTGAAAATCTTGAAAGATATAACAGGATTTGCTGAAATGAATTCAGAATAACATATAAGGCAGAAGACTTGATCAAGTAAAACTATTAAAATTAATTAATGAATAAATAGGATTAAATATAACAGTTTCAAAAAATTATGGATAGATCGATTAAAAAATTCTTATCTCAAGAGTTCACATGAGCTCAAGACTTTGTTAATTAAAACTTTTGAAATACACTTAAAATAGAGAAAAAATGATATGCCCTGTCTAATTATTTTTTTTTATAAAATTATTCAATCACAAATAATAAATTTATTAATTTTTAAAATAATCATCTTAAAGTAATTTAAACGATAATTTATTATTAAATAACAATATAAAATTATTTTATTTTTCTTGCATAAACATTAAACTCCTTAAAATATCCTACAAAAAGTTACAAAATATAAATGATGGAGTGCATGACAGCATTAGAAAATGTTTTTCATTAACTTTCAATAAAATTCATACCAAAAGAACTTTTCAGATGCAAATATATTAAAAATATATATATATTAGAGAATGCGTTACTACTACTTATTTTTAGTCAGATTGTGTGCATCAAATAAAAAATGGTAGTGGTGTTACTAGAACTAGCATGAATCCCTCAAAATCATGCATACACTAGCTTCTTAACCTTTCCCATTAATGCTAATTAACTAGGTACACATGTTCGGTCAGGTTTCAAAGTAGTAATTAATTCTCTGCCAAATGGAAAATAAAATCAACGAACACTTATGCAGATTTTTTATGTAGTTAAGAAAACATGTGGTACCGGTCGTAGGTGGGTATTATAACATAAGAATGAATGAAGATACTTTAGGTATGTTAGATGTAAGAAGGTAATGCTACTGGTAGAACCAGAAAATAGTTTGGTTAATTAATTAGCTCGCCTCCTATACTCCAAAGTCCAAATGGAATCTCTGCTACGGTCAAAAAGGAGAGTCTAGCTAGGGAATGTTTTTAGCCTTCTGCAAATTTAAGCGTATTATAATGCCACTGCCGAATAATAAACATAAATTTTGCTGCTAAAGATCAAATTGAGAGCTGGTTTCAACAATTTAGAAAGTTAGGTTTTAGACTAGTCAAATAGTCAGCTCCTTTGTGAGTAAAGTTCTCAAATGACAAGCTGGCAGTGGGTTGGTTCTCAACATATATTAATATTATTTGAAGCACATTTAATATGACTTATAGTGAGTTGTTTATGCCTAGTAAAAGATTTTGTTGCTGGTAAGTTGAAAAATTGTAAAAGATATGCAATCACTCAGTGAAACTGATAATTGGAAATCATACTTTAATTTTCCTTATATCTACCATACCACGTGATTTCAATATTTTGGCTACCTATTCACTCACACTTAATTTTTTTCTAAAAAAATAAACCCTGATGTCAACGTATCATAAATCTATAATAAAAATGTATACATTCTTCGATTTTGATTGTTAAAAATATTTAGTAGCTAGCAATACTTCTTTCTTTTCATATAATTTACTCTTAACTTTGGAGGGGGTGAGAAAATTACGTGTTAAGATTTAAGTTAAATACTTTTACTCATTAAAACTACCTCACCTACAGTATGTAAATAAAAAGAAAAGCATGAGATGCATGTGAGTCCCACTAATAATGAGGGACTATTTACTAATTAATATTTGATTTTTTTTGCTATGGTTTTTTTTAGAGAGAGAGAGAGAACTAGATATTACTAGTTAGAGTAGAGACTTGAACCATAAGCTAATCTAATCTTAACTTACCGATAAACTTATTTTATTTTTCCATTCTATAAGTACTAATGGACAAGATTATCAAACCATGATTTTTAAAATAAATTTTGCAAACGGACCCTTAATATCATTAAATATTGCCATGTAGTAATCAGATCTTATTTTACCTAGGTATCCCGTTTTAAAATTGAAAGATTAGTTGATTGATTTTGATGCTCATATGAAGAGATGATAGCGCACAGTCTTGCTATCATGGCCATCTCACCTGGACTTAACGATGCTCACAATTTGGCCCATATAGCCACATATATTTGTTGGGCTAAAAGTACTGTTTATTAATTTATTCAGTGTTTTCCTGTTTGGGGACAATTACTTCCTGCATTCCATTTTTTTCCGCACCCCATACCAAGCTAAACGGACAAAAACACCCTTTAGGACTACTTTTTGGGTTCTGGAACAACTCTTCGTAAGCCTACATATATTTAGGAGTACTATTTTTTGGGTTTCGGAATAGAAAATCCGGAATATAGAGCAAGAACTTATCCTTACGAAACACACTATCCGGGATTATGTTTTTATAATTGTAGATTAAGTTATTCGGAACTATGTTTACATAATTCTGGATTAATTGTTTCAGAATTATAATATTTTTATAATTATAAATATTTAAATTTGTGCATTCATTTATTACATTTATGGATATTAATTTTTTTAAAAAAATAGTTAAAACAAAATAATATTTCTATAATTATAAGTATTTAAATTTGTACATTCATTTACTACATTTATGGGCATTAATTTTTTAAAAATAAATATTCGTATTCAAAGTATAATTCATTAGCATTAAATGATTTAAGGTTAAATAGGAAATGGCTTAGTTATAATAATGAAGAATTTTCAATGACACATTAAATAATCAAATATAGATTATGAAAAGCCTCTCATTTGAAAAATGCATAAATCATTATAATCATGAAGATTTTTCAAAGACCCATTAAACAACATTAATTATTTAATGTGTTTTTAAATGAGAAGTTTTTTTTATTTTATTGTTTAATGTATCATTAAAAATTCTTTATATATAACTAATATATTTCATTTTCAATCTTAGATTGTTTAATTCTAATGAATTTCAATAATTGAGAAGTCTTCAATCATGCAATTCTTAATAAATTTTCAAACATGAGGGTAAAGGGAGTGTGTTTTAAATAGTGTATAAAAAAAATGTCTAATTAGCATATTTGTCATGACGATAAATTTGACTATGAATTTATGCAGAATTAGGTTTCACATTAATACTTTTTAAATTCTCATCCACGTGAAATATGGTGGTTCTAGTTAGTTAGTTAGTTACGCACATCTGGGTCTAGATCTTTTTGACTTACGATGGACTCATGTTTGTTGGGGCTACTAAATTAATACCCTCACCACCAAAGAAAAATAAAATAAAATTCCATGACTAATCATTCAATGTAAATAACAATTTGAATATTTAAAATTTAAGTCTATTTTTTGTGGTATTTTAATTCTAGAACTTAGAAGGTACGTCATAGCGATCGAGATGTATTTGTTGTCACGAAAAATTCAGTTGGATCATAGCCAAGGTAACTGCTAGTTGTAAATTCATTGAAAACATCAATCTTGAACATTGTTTCAACAATAGAAACGTACAATTCTAACACTAAAATGTTATTAAACTTTGTTTCTTTGAACCCCCAAAAAAAATAGAGATGAAAAAGATAAAATTGTGATAAGGGAAATTCAACATCAACGAATGTGCCTCAAACATCATCTACATTTAAGACACTGCTACCATACTTGCCTCAAAAAGTACACGCATTAAATTGGTTCCCTCAACAACTCCATGTACCAATTTAACTATTCAAGTACTTTACTAAACACCTGCACCTGACATGCTATTGCTATCTACCAAACGCACCTGAGCATAGTGGTGAGAAAATGGAAGAAATGGTTTTCTTGGTGAAGAAATTCACGTCGCACTAATCGACCCAAGTTAAGATTGCGGGGAAGCAAATTGCCGTAATATAGAATTGTTGTGAGAGTGGATGTAGGTTCACACACTAGTGCTGTTGCCAGCTCCACCAGTGAACGCAGCATCAGAGGCATTAGAATCTGCACAAGTAAACTCTAAGATAATTCCAAAGAAATAAAGAAAGAGAAGGGAATTGTCCTCAGTACAAGCTATCATCATCATCATCTATATATAAGCATGATGCTGCAGAATTCAAAAATGGTACTAACAGAATTCGGAAATGGCAATAACAGAAAGTAGCTAACAATCAGACAAGCATATTCTATCCTAGCAAATGATATCTTGCCAACTCAGCAACTTTCTAACAGAATTAGTTAACGAAATCCTTTAGGTGCTTGGGCCTTTCACTATCAAGTTCTTGGACCATAGTCCTCTTTCTATCCATCAGTTCCCATGATATATAACATTCTCACATATACTATATCCTCATATTCTTATAAAATAGTAATGACATTGTTAACAACATTAACTTTGCTAATGCTAGTATGTTAACTAGCTAAGCATTAATTCAATATAGAAACAGAGAAACATCCAACAAATCAATATGCTTCTGACCATATGTGTTAAACATAGAGAGAGGGAGCATACCATGGTTATTATAGTGTCTTACTGGTGAGGATTCATGTTTGTAATGATGATGAAGTGAAAAGAAGAAGAGAAGACAGAAAGAGAGAAATTGATTCCAATGCAATTAACTACTGATCTGATCTGCTGATGTGTGTGTGTGTCTAGCTGCTCACTCAGACCAACCCTTCAAAGTTGTCTCAGTGTGCTGCAAACTGTAAAAACTGCAAATGATGCTTAGGTAATGAGATGGGATGAGATGTCCAAAATATATATGAGTAATCATACACAAACATCTTATCATTTTAAACATTCTTTCAATATCTTTTATTTTTCTTTTGTTGTTATATCATAAATTTTATCATAATTATATTATTTTTTTCATTATTCTTTCGCTCTCTTGGGTGTTAAATAGTACAATGGTGTTCATTTAACAATTTTTAATATATACAAACAAGAATGACTCTGACTTGAAATAAGTGCTACCAACTTTGGGCCTTGTTGCTTCCAACATCGGGCTTATCGACATCTCACCTTGGTAAGAAACAAAAACAATATTTTTTTTGTCAATTATACTCCTGAAAATTAGAATTCTTAACTGAGGGTGAGTGAAATTCTCCTCTCTTCACTCTTTCAATGAGAAATACTTAACACTTAGCTCATTTTCATATAAATAATTAGTCAAAAATACTATTGTACTATATGACAAAAGGAAAAGAAATCTACAAAACATAGGAAATAAAATGTAAAAGATTAATATTATTTAATGACTTGTATAATATTTTTTTAAAATATGTGTAAGAATAAAGTCTTTACTTGTATTAATTTTTAAAGAATGGCCTTGGAGACTCCGAAGTTATTGAGACCAGTGCCATACTGCCAAGGCATGAAAGATGAAACTGTTGTCCATATTCCGTCGATCACTAGTTTTTCTTTTATTTGCTTGTTTGTACTTGTACTTTGCATGCACTTTTAGACCATTGAAACAAGAAAAAAATGAAAATATATAGTCTCCATAATTATGGATCTTAATATGAAAGGTTTATTTTATTTCAAATATATGAGAAAACCGTGGGTGCATACTACATAGTTTACATATTAAGATGAAGAGTCAAACTGATGACCAAAGAGAAAAGATGAAGAGGCAAAAAAGGCATGGATTGGACACATGGTTTACTGGTTTAGTGATAAAAACTGTATGCTCTATGTTGCGATTCCTCATAACAAACAACCACGTAGGATCTAGGAGCGCCCATTGCATTTAGAATCAATTACTACCATAAGAGAGGCTGTTTTTACGGCAGTGGATTTTGTTCACATAATTAGTAATTGAAGAAGTATGCTATTGTTTTCACTATTTTAATCTACATCTGCATTAGAGAAATTATTAGTTAGTCTTGGACCACCACTTGATTTATGATCCCAATTACTTTTATTTGATATGTAATGTGTTATTAATTTCATCTTCATTTTATTTTTCAAATTTGGTCCAGTACTATTTTCATTATTTGTTAAATTAACATCTAATATTTAATGAAAACTTTAACATGATAATTTACTACATTATCACGTCAATATATTCATTTAATGATGAATGTTAAGTTAACAATAAATAAAAATTACACAAGCAAAATAGTAGGAATCAAATTCGCGAACAAAGAAATAGAGACAATTTGATAAAAAAAATTAAAAAAGTCTAAAAATACAATTAAGTCAAATTGGGAAAAAAAGTATCGTGGAATGAACAGTAAAATAATATTGAATCTCCATCCACAGTTATGGTATAGTGGATTAACTCTTTGTGCTAACTAATTTTCACAAAAGATAAATCTAACATGTGTTCACGACTTGACGTAACACTCTACTATAGTGTTGTATTAGTATTTTTGTTAAATATTAAATGTAAATTAGCAAACGAATCAATATTGTACCATTAAAATAGTAAAAAACAAATTTACGAAAAGATAGAGGCAAATTTATTAAAATAAAAAATAAATATACAATTAAGTCAAATAAAAAATATCATAGAATAAAAAATAACAAGTTGTTTATGTTGGAATCTCCATCCTTATTGTGGTATTGTGGATTAACTCATCGTCGCAAAAGATAAACGTCAGAAGTCAATATTCTATTATCATTTATCAACATCTGTGTGAAACTTTTTTTTCTTCTTTTTCATAGAGTAAAAAATGGTTTAGTTCCTATTATGGATGACATAAGAAGGTGTAATTGTGTCTATAATAGTTTATGTTACGTTTCGTTTAACAATTTTTTGCCTCATCAATATCAAGTATGTATAATATTTATACAAATACAACTCTCGAATTTTATTTATTTATTTAAAATATAGTTAACTCACTTTAAAAATTGATCATATACCCCCTTTTTGGTCCTGCTCTGATTTTGGTAACATTGGGCTTGGTGTTAAGGGCTTTTTACAGTAGCTTGGTGTTTGGAGGCCTGGTGCTCAATGGGCCCGACTGGTTTGGAGTACCATCGATAATGGATTGGTGGAAATAAAACGCATGACCTGTTAACATCATTACCTACCTTATTTGAAAATTATAATGTGTAACAAGTCAATGGTGAAACTTTGAATATTTTAGATGATATAAGTCTCGTCATAGGTAACAAAATAATAATGGATTGAAGCAAAATGACTAGGTTTCTTTATCCTTCCTCTATACAACTCCTTCTCTTCCTAGTCACAGCCCTCATCCTACCAAACATTACTTACGCTGATGGCATTGCCATTTATTTGGGTCAAAACAGTGAGCAGGGAAGCTTGATAGAAACATGTGAAACTGGGAACTACTCCATTGTAAACATAGCATTCCTTTACAAGTTTGGAAACTGCTATGGACAATTGCTTTTAAATTGCCACAGACATTAGAAACTGCCAAAAGCAAGGGATAAAGGTAATGCTATCAATAGGAGGTGCAAGTTTCAGTTATTCTCTTACTTCTTATGATGATGCTAAAACTGTTTCTGATTATTTATGGCACAATTTCCTGGGTGGCAACTCATCTTCACGATCACTAGGAGATGCCATATTAGATTGCATAGATTTTGCAATAGGGGGTTCCACATCCACACTATATTGGGAAGACCTTCCACATCACCTTAAGTTACATAGCACAACAAGAAAAAAAGTATACTTAACCTCAATGCCTATTTCCGGATAGTGGCACTTGACAAAGCCCTTCAGACAAGACTTTTTTATTATGTTTGGGTACAATTCTACAATAATCACATCTGTCAATATAACGAAGGTAACATTGATAATTTTTTTAAGGCATGGAACCATTGGACAACGTCAGTAAAAGTAGGAAAAATATTTTTGGGGTTGCCTGCATCTCCAATGGCAACTGTAAGTGGCTATATTCCGGTTGGTGTGTTGACTTTTGAAATTCTTGGTGTGATTAGAATGTCTTCTAATTATGGAAGGATAATGCTTTGGTCGAGGTATGATGATAAAAAGAGTGGATATAGTAAAATGATTTGAAATCATACAATCAATTTCATAACTTTTTGTCTGTTTATGCCACAGGAAACAAGTGGTGGATATGGTTTATCATTAGTGTTGGAGCAACTGTTGCAATACCTTTTTTCTGCTACCTGTACTTTGTTTTAAGGAGACAATACAAAGCTAAAGGTAATTTCTTAAAGAAATTTGTGTATAGATATTATAAGCTTTGTCATGATTTATAACTTAAACTGTATTTTCTTTTTTTTTCATTAGTGGATAGAAAAATGAGGCAAATGAAATTGCTGACTGAAGTTGGAGGCAATGTAATGGGAATTTATGGAAAAGCCAACAAGAAAGATGGGAAGACAACAAATGAGATTGAAGTATTCAATTTAGAAAATATCATTGCTGCCACAAACAATTTCTCTCCAGATTAATAAGCTAGGAGAGGGTGGTTTTGGTCCTGTCTATAAGGTAATTCCATATACTAAAGTTGAAACTATCTTGATATGCATCTGATACCGTGATAAATTCAGGGAAACTTAATTGATGGGCAAGAAATCGCAATAAAAAGACTTTTGTAGAAGTTCAGGCCAAGGGCTAACAGAGTTCAAGAATGAAGCTAAGCTATTAGCCATGCTCCAACACACTAATCTTGTGAGGCTTTTGGGATTTTGCATCCAAAGAGATGAAAGAATACTAGTCTATGAGTAAATGTCCAACAAGAGCCTGGACTTGAATTTGTTCGGTAGGTCATCCTTTCTATCTTAATAAACTGGATTTGATGAACTTATGGTCTAATGACAAATATTATTCTTACTTTTAAGCAGATGAAAGTAGAAAGCGTGCTAGATTGGAAAAAACGCCACAACATCATTGAAGGCATTGCTCAAGGACTTGTTTATTTACACAAATATTCAAGACTAAAGGTGATATACATCGAGACTTGAAGGCAAGTAATATATTGCTTGATAAAGGAATGAATCCAAAATATCCGACTTTGGCATGGCTAAAAATTTGGATTGAAAGGGTCTGAAGATAACACAAACAGAGTTGTAGGAAGATAGTGAGTAAAACAACTAATTTACTTTAGTATTGTCTACAAGACTTATAACTCTCTTCAAAGTTCAAATACTAAAAGTCAAACTTTTTTTTTTCCTTTTCAGTGGTTACATGTCTCTAGAGTATGCAATCAATGGTGTTGTGCCGGTCAAAACAGATGTATATGGCTCTGGTGTTTTGCTACTTGAGATTCTTAAGTGGGATGAAGAATAATAATTGTATCCACTCAAATCAATCAATCTCATAGGACATGTAAGTTCCACAAATAACTAGATCATCAAATTTAATTTTTAACTTAACTATCTTTTTGGATGTTGGCATTCTTTTAGGCTTGGCAAATATGGAATAAAGGTAGAGCTTTAGAATTGTTAGATCCATCATTGAATAAATCATACATTTCCGATGAAGTACTGAGGTATATTCATATTGGACTAATGTGCGTACAAGATCATGTGACAGACAGACCAACCATGCAAGATGTTGTTTCGTTCCTATCAAACAATAGCGCCCAACTTGGTCAACCAAAGCAGCTAACATTCTTCTTGCATGTGATAGTGGAAGAGCCAAGGTTGCCTAATAGCAACCAAGAAAGTTTTTCCTTGAACGTTGTATCAATTTCCACTATTTATGGTTGATGAATATTCCATCATCGATACATTTAGACGAGTGGGCTAAAACAAATGTATGTACACTTCAATTTCTGTAAACTAATTCATGAGATTTCTGTTCCTACAACTATAAACTTACACTTTTGGTAAAGTTGTAGTATACTACTGGGATTCTCGATGTTAGATTGTTTTTTGAATGATGCGTTGTAAACTATACTTCATTGTATTTCTATTATTGTCATTTTTCAAATTTGCTTCACGAATTCGATCTTCACTAGTTTAATCATGCAATTTTAATTTCTCTCTTTACTTGACATCTAATATTCAATGGAAATACAAACACAACACTATAATACTATAATGCACATCCACATTAGTACTTGGCTCTCACATAAACATTTTTGTGAAATATTATATATCAAGTTAACTAATGAATTAAAATTGAACAATTGAAATAATGGAGATTAAATAGATGAAAAAAAAATAAATATTTAATGAAACTAACAGTTGAAATAACTAAAAATATAAAATAATAGAAAAAAAATAAAATTATAATTTATTTAAAAAGAGTAGTCAGAAAAATTACATAAATATATTAAAAAATAAAATAAAAAATATAAAAAAATTAAAAATTAAAAATTCATGTTCTAAAAAATACTATTTCAAATAATATTTTAAAAAACACTTGAAGCTAGCATTTTTTTTACCAAATAAGTAAAATAAATATTTTTAACTAATAAAAATAACTTAAAACTAGCTGCAATAACTTACATAACCCAAACTCAATAAATATTATTCTTATGATAACAGATCTTTTCTTCAAAATATTATTCTTATAGTTATACTATTATCATCAAATTCAAATTCAAAGTAAATTAAATATTTTTATAATAATTTAATTCAGTAACAATATAATAAAATTATTTTATTTTAAAAATCAAATAATTACAGTTAAAATACAAAAAATAAGAGTATTAGAAAAAGAATTTAAATTACACTTATCGTACTTTATTCAGTTACGAATAATTTTACGAAATCCGAAAATTCAGTGACGCCTATCCTATATATATATATTCGTACTATATAAGGAATCGAATGGGAGGAAGAATAATTGTGAGGCGAGGGTAAGGTCGCGTTGTGTTGCGTCGTGTCGTGCGCTGTTCCTCTGTTTCTCGTTTTTGTGTTCAGACCGAACCCTAGCTCCGCATCGCAACCATGTCGACCAAGCAAGGTATCGTTTTTCTTCTTTCTACATCTTCAGACTCTTGATTTCGATCATTTAATTGATTTGAAACCTGAAATTCAGATCTGTTGATAAAGACTAAGATTCTTTGGTTTGCAATTTATCTGATCGATTTCTTTTTTCCCTCTTTGGGACTTTTAGGTGGAAAAGCTAAGCCTTTGAAGAAACCCAAGTCTGATAAGAAGGATTACGACGAGGTATCTCGTTGAAATCCCCTTTGGAGTTATCTTGTTTTTTTTAATATTTTATTTATCGTGGTCAAAGATTAGAATTTCCATGCTTGATGGACTTCGGTTTTAGAATTGGCAATAAGTTTAAGGAAGAGATAACACAGGATTGAGATCTTTAGGCTTGGTTGAATTATTAGGTGTTTTCAATATGAAGCTTTGCAAAGGTTTACTACAAAATCATTTAATTTATATTGCTACTATTCTGGCTGCTGCAATGTCTATTGAAGAATCGGAAAATTTTAATTTTGCATTTATCTAAAATAAATTGTCAAGTTAGGTTTTGGTAACAGTGTTCTTTCTCTCTCTTTTCACCCCTTGTTTGCACTGCAGGTTAGGTTTTCACCCGGGCTTTCAGTTTCTAACTCGTTATCTATTTGTCCATTTGCTCTATTGTTTCCATGTTGCATTCTGCAGAAGCAAACATAACTAACCAACTGGGGTCACTCTAGGAAGTACCTATTTTGTAGGATTAGGAAGAAAGGGAGAGATATAATGTTATGTTTGTTTTCGTGCATTTTCTTTTTGTTTCAAGTGACAGGATTCAATTGTTTTGGCATTGTAATTATGTTGATGATAGTAAGCTTACAGTCATATGGGTCTATGTTAGAAAGGGTAAGAGGAGTATAGAGGAATCGATGTTCTTTTAACAACTGTCCAACTGATAGTAACATGTGTGGTCTGTGTAACAACTAAAATGAAGGGGTGGGATATAAATATTTTACTTTGAGAGCCAAGGGGGTGTTTGGTTTATATAAATGGAAAAGAAGTGATTGAGAATTGAGAGCAGAGGGGAGATGTAGGCAGTCATTTTGGGTAGGGAGACTGCAAGACCCTCCCCGAACCTGTTTTATCTTTCCTGTTTTTGTTTTAGAATGGTTTCTTAAGTATTTGTTTATTCACTTTGTTGTGAAATTTTGGTTTTGACCATGATCAACATATGGTTAATTCTTGTTGGTTTTACACAAACAAAACTTCTGAGTCTGGTTATGACCTTGCAATTTATTTGTAGATTGATGTGGCTAACATTCAGAAGAAAAAGGAAGAGGAGAAGGTTAGATATTGTATTGTAACTTAGTACATACTATGATCTTTTCTAATAATAATGACCTTATTTATACTTAATCCTGTTACTTGCACTGAACAGGCGCTAAAGGAGTTGAAAGCCAAGGCGCAACAGAAGGGAAGCTTTGGAGGTTCTGGGCTCAAGAAAAGTGGAAAGAAATAAGGGCTCTTTATCATGATTGTATGCATTCAATATTGAGCCCTGTAATTACAGTTGCTACCATGATAACTTCTCTTATTATTGTGGCCTACTTTATTGCTAATGTGTACTGAACTGAGGTATGTCGTGATGTAAGCTGCAATAAGTTAATTGTCTGTAGCTTTATTGTATCCCCTTCATGGGGTTCTGATAATTACATCCTTTTAGTAGTGTTGTGGATTTGGCATAGACTTGTTCAAGTAAATAATGGCATGGCTTGCGAAATTTTATTTGTCAATTCTATTACTATCATCCCTTCTGTTGCGAACTGCCTAACATTTGTCAGTGATTGATATGAATTCTCAAGTCAATACCCAATTGTTTGGATTTGGTTTCTAGGGCAAGCCCTTGCCTCAGTATTTTGCTACGCAGATGTGCCCCTGAAATTCAGCTGCATTGTTCCTTTTAAATTTGCTTAAAATGAAAATATATTGATGCCATATGGTGCGTATGTTGGTTTATATATTAACGTGGGCGGAATGAAATAGAGAGAATTAAATGAAGAGTTGTCGGCATAAATGCCAATTAATTAAAAATCATTATAGGTATTAAATTATTTACCGTTAGATGCTGCTGTAATATTTTAATAATATTGGTATATTTTAATTAATTTTTATTTGAAATAAACTTGAGGCCACCTAATAGGCTAATACCCACTTTTAAGTGAGAAAGTAAATAATTCCCTTTTGATTTTTATTTGCTCATTGCTATTCAAGGTTTAATTAGTTTTTTTTGTTCCGATTTGATTAATTGTTCAACGAGCGTCACGAGTTGATACCTCTCCCCACTCTCTTACTCACTGACCCACACACACAAAAAAAAAGCTCTACATCAAAAGACTCCTGTGCTTTTTATCAAAAATCCAAAAAAGACTCCAGAGCTTATTCCGTCCGTACTTCTTCATCAAGAACGATAGTTGATTTAAGATGGTTCCGTTAAGTAGTTGTCTCGGTGGACTATTATCCCATCAATGAAAAATAATAGCATATACGAGAAGAATCATGTTATTTATGTGGGTGAGATTGATTGACTTTTAATCTGTTTGGCAAGCAAGACATAGGTTGAAAAAGAAAGGAAGAGGATGGGAGTGATTCAATGGGATTTGTTGAGCTCTTTTATAGTCGTGCTCTTCTTGAAATGGCTGCCCCCTACGTTCTCCAATGTGCATTTTTTTTTCTTGCGAAAATGATTATGCTCGATATTGCATGAGCATGTGCATAATTGATTATTCTTACAAGCATGATCGGTATCAACACTACTATGCTTAGAACTGAACTCGCATGAAAAAATAACCAAGAGTTGGGTGCCAAATGAAAACAAACATAAACTTTGCACCAAGGGAACGTTTGTTACAGACTATTTATTTATTCTAAAAAATACAGCACTGAAAATTTCTCCCATGCTTATTAGCTTTCCAATCGAATATACAATGACTTAAAAATATAAGGATCGCAGTAGCCTACCAAATACAAAATAGTTTTATTTTAAATACCAATATTATCAAATCAATTTAACCATTCAAGCCCAGGTAATTAACTATTTGATATTAATATTAATAGTAATCATTTAATCAACTGACTTAATCAACTTACAGGAAATACAATATACCATTATCCTCTAGGTTAGGTTAAAATCTCCTTTTAAAGAAGAAGCTTCATTTTCCTGTCAATTCACGATGAATAATCCAATAAAAATCGAAATTGCATCTTAAACAATAAATCATGGTCCATCAAAATGATGGTACAGGAGCAAACTAATCGATAAAGTATAGAAAAAATTACTGCCTACAAATATGTCCGTAGCACAAAATTGTTTTTTTTTTCCTTCTTGCATGAGCTAACTCATATAAGGCCACATGGTGCTAGAAAAACTTGAAAGCTAAAATTTCTGACGCTATAGGTATTCATGTGATACCCTTACATTCACTTAATCAATCAGCAGTCTGGCTTGACATATCAAGGATAACTGGAGAAATCAAGACTAGTCATTTACTACACACTATTGCTTTTCTGGCTTGTCTGGCTTATCTGGCTCCTCCTTATCAGGTTCTTGCTCTTCCTCTTTCTTTTCTTCCTCCTCTTCATCCTCTTCTGGAGGATCTGCAGGCAACGGAGGCGGCAAAGGTGTCTTCATTGGACTAAATTGAGGGAATATATCCGGTCTTCGTCCAGGCTTAGGCCTTTCCCACTCCTGTCAGTATATGCATTCAACAATCTATCAACATTTACATTAAATGGCAACAAATTGAGAAGAAAGAGGGTTCACAATCTCACAAGACTAACATTGCCAAAGCCTGAACTTACTGTCAGATCCACCAGATTATGTATTCATTCTACTTAGACAAATCTTTACACCATCAAACTATAATGGATAATCAAAAGGGTGGAAGCTATGAAGTACGGTCTCTAACAGGGTCATCGGATACGGACACTTTGACACTGCTAATATCTAAATATAGGGAAGGGGAACACCGCATACAAACAAAAACAAAGAGATTCTAATGAAATTAAATATAAGTAACATATAACAAAATATCTAAATTGATGGTATATTCATCTTTTTAAACTAACCTTCTATGTTTTTTCAAGTATATTAGTTGTTTAAAAGTGACGCCTTAAGTGTTCAAGCCAATGAATATATAATTTTTAAATCAGAAACGTAATAAGAAGTGTTGAACAAGTGTCTAGGTCTGACACGGCAACACTTCGAACAAGGGGTGCTTATTAGGGTGGAAGGGTAGTGCTTGGTATGAAATATGACACATTTACTTCAGGTATGCATCAGAAAATGGTGGCACTTATCAAAGTAGCCTTCACTCACCAAGCCATCAACACACGCGTATGTTCACCATCTCTTAACTACATAACATTCAATGGTACAAACTATATCATCATATATTATTTTATAACAAATTAAGCTTTGATGGTATAATTTGGCACTTTGAAAATACTCCAGAAACTAGCATTGCATCTAAACCGGAGCCAATATTGATTGGTTGATTTTAGTTAGAAGCAAGGAAATGTAATAACAGTAAATCAATTATCCTTCAACAAAGAATTGAGGTAATCAGGCAATAAACATAGCAGGGTGACGGCGAATCCGAATCCAAATTCGCAGCACTTACTGAAAGTAAAATTACAAAAAATAAGCTTAGAATGAATTTGATTAGGGAAACCATACGATGGGGAAATCGAGAGGGGAACGGCGAGTCATCTTCTCCTCGTCGGGAGCCATACGAACGAGGTGCCTCCGAAATCGTGGAAGGAGGGTGAGAGGTGGTGCATAGTTGGAGGAAGAATAAGGTTTGGGAGATGAAAACGAAAAAGAAGAAGGCGATGTATGAATGGTGTTGAGGCTCACCAAAGCCATGGCCATGCCTGCGACTGCGCAACACCTAATCCTAATCTTTATTTCCCTTCTCTCTGTCTACTTCCTATTTGGCACAATTATTTTTCAATAACATAAAGTCGGTTTTCGTGGCTCGTTCTTTTTTATATATTTTGTGGCTTTTCCCTGCATTTCTATTCAATAAATCAAAGTTTTTCTTTATAAATAAATGCTAACAATATTTTTTTTTTATCTTTTTTTACTTTTTATAACATTTTTGCTTACCCATAGAGAATTGAATATGGTGAGTGCAAAACAAAATGATAAAAAAAACAACAACAAATGTATAAAAATGTAAATTGCTACACATCGCTTATTTTAAAATAAACCTTTTTATATACATTTACGCGGCCACAAACATATAGTGAAAAATATTGAAAATAATTAAGGTAATATTTTTACCTTGTTGGTATAATTAAGATAATATTGTTCATTTATATAAACAAATAAATTTTATTCTCTTTTGATTTTTTTTCATTTATAAATAGATTGATTCTGATGTTTGATTCTAATATCAAAATTTATGGGATGACTTTCTCAATCTTGTGTATAAATATAATGCGGAGATTCTATAATAAAAACATCGATCATTCTTTAGTTTCAACTTTTAAACATGGTATAAATTTTTCCCCCCCACATAACATGGTATAAAGTATAGTACCGTCTTTTATGAAACAAATTGTGAGAATATTTCGCTAGTGTTATTGTGATTTTTTTTTTGTCAACTAGTGTTATTGTGTTTAATCATCTCCTTGGTTCTGTTATTCGTTTGTACCATTTCTTTAAACATTTTTTTAGATATTGCACGTCTTCCTTCTGATAGTCCTTGACTTTAGTCATGCTCCTTGTTTTTTTTATTAATATTTCAGTCAATTAAGTTTATTTATTTAATTAAATAAACAAATTCAACATTATACTCAATTATTTAAATTAGTTGAATTCAAATTTTATAAGTTTAACATTAACAACTCGAGAATAACTTATTTACACACACATTTTATAGAAAATAAAATAAAATTGCATAAGTTTTATTATATCATACCACATATGGAGAATGCATGTTTATTTGCAGGTTAATATCATGTATTAAAATATTGTTAAATAGTGAATTGATAAAAGTTAAAAATAGTTTAAGGATCACAAAAACGAAATAATTATATTATAAATGAGTTAAATAAGTTAAATTTAAACTTTCAGTTAAACTCATTTATATAAATAAATCATTATTAAGCAACTCATTTTTTTTCACACCTCAAACCTAAATTTCTAGTGTTTTGTTATGTTCAACTTGTTTACACTCTTAGGAAATAGTGGCAAAGACATTGAACTAGCTATAAAGACCAAAGTGAAAACCCTCTTCTCCAACTTTTGTATCTCACCTCGGAGCCTTGTAATAGGGGTGACAAATAGATGGATGAAGTCAATCCTAATTCCTACTCTCATAGATCACATTAAAATATTTTATTAATCTATTTAGATCTATTAAAAATTATTTAATGGATCTCATCCATTTAATAAAAAAAATATTTAATCCATTCATTAACATTATTAACATTTTTTTCATGAAATTCATCCAATCCATCCGAAAAAACATTAAAACATAATATTTTAAGTTTAAAAATAATAATTTTTAAAAATTCACAATACTTTTTAAAATAATAATAACTCAACCAAAAAGCAACTAAGGTTGTTTTCGATTGATCTAGATCGAGGCTAATTTTTTTGTCGATATCGGTTAAGATTATTTTTCGGTCGACATCAATTGATGATGTTTTTTGATCAAATTTTTTTTATCAACATTGGTCTGGGCTATTTTTCAGCCGATGTTGTCCAAGAATAATTTTTTGGTAGAGGTTAGTTAGGATTTTTTTGTCAATCAACTAGGTTTATTTTGTTGATGTTGGTTGGAGCTATTTTTTGATCGATGTCGACTAGGTTTTTTGGCTGACATCGGCTAGATTTTTCTTATCGATGTCAATTGAGGCTATTTTTTTTGCTGACATTAGTCGACGATGTTTGTTGGTCGACATTGGCCATGATAATTTTTTTGGCTGATGTCAGTTAGGTTTTTTTTCCAACGTTGGTTAGGACAATTTGTTTTATGGCATCGGTTGTGGTTTTTTCTATCGATATTAGTTGAGACTATTCTTTAGCCGACATCGACTAGGATTTTTTGGTCGATGTTGACCTACGATGATTTTTGGCAAACATTGGCCATGATTATTGTTTTGTCGACATCGATTAGGGTTTTTCGGTTGACACCGATCGAGACTATTTTTCAATTGAAATTGACTAGGGTGTTTTGATCGATTTTCAATCATAGCAATGTTATGACTAACGTCGACTAGGTTTTTTTGGATGACATCAGTTAGTGATGTTTTTTAGTCAAGATTGACCAAAAAATACCCTCAACCAAAGCTAGTTAAAAAAAAAAATTTGAAACTAACATTGTCTGAAAAATAGCATCGATCGATGTCGGTTGAAAAACATCATCAAAAAATTATGCTGAACATCTCTTGGACAATTTTGCATTTTTGGTTTGCTTCAATTCCCTTGTGGTCAACATGCAGTCCAGGAAATGTCATAAAAGTACGCTGAACATGCACTTGAGAAAAATGAAACCTTAAATAGGCATCCATGAATAAGAGAAACTTGTAGCCAGAAGAGTTGTCCACTACCGTGTTATCGTTTGACAGAGGGAAGAGATCTTTGAAGCATGTTATGTTGAGGTAGGTACAGTGAAAGCACATCCTCCATTTCCCAATCTAGAACATATATGTATATGCGTGTTGTTCCATATATTTTGTCCCGCGACTTGAAATTTATTGGTTCTTCACTGGCTAAGTGGTTTTAGGAAATTGCAGGTGAAAAAGTGAGTATATAAATCTAGGTTGTGAATTCAATGTCGAATTATGAGTTATGGTTTCTAAGTTTGGGTAGTTTTGGTGATTCATAAGGTTTGGATTCAGACATCGGTCCTTACCGGTGGCCTGCCATGTCAATTTAGAGTTAGTTCATGTGGAATTTTCAATTCAGTTATCTATAATGTATAATTTTTGGTTGGAAAATTTGGTTCCACGTCACTAAATTAATGTGCCACGCGTCATTCCATTACATTTAACAAAGAGAACTAATGGATTAATATAATTGACTATAGTAGATTTTTATTTTTTTATTTTTTACATTTTTATGCTCATAATTAATATGGAAATCAAAATCCATCTATTTATACCCTTCTCCTCTGGTTTAGTTTTGTGGTCTTTTTCGTATAAAGGGAATTCAACAAGTTCGTCCAAATGTTCAATGGAGGCTCCGTTTACGGAACATCCTTAAAATTGGATAAGATGCATGTGAAAATAATGGATGATATTATGACTTGGTATCAACTTAATATGCAATTTCTAAAGTAGACCCCAAATGAAGAGGTTATTACCAAGTTGTCTACGTAACAAACTTAGTATGTTTTTTTTTCTTTTTTTCAGGATGACCCCAACAAAAACTTTATTATCTTTCAGTCAATTTCTTTTCAAATGATCCTTCCTACTTGGCCGGAACAGCCGGAACGAGGAAAAGTAGGAGCAAGAAATGAAAGAGATGGATGGATTTCGACTAAACCATACAACTCAATATGGTAAGACACCATGATAAATAAGCTAAAAATAAAATGGCCACTTATATATATTAGTATTATAATGAATACCATAATTATAATAATAAGAATAAATTACACTTTGATTTTAAGACTTATCACAGGCATTTCCTATTTCTTCACAGTGTTAAATCTGTTAAATGAAACACATCACATACATTACACATGCTTCTTTAATGAAATTGTAGGACAGTTATGCCCTCGTCTTCCTCGCAGAATTGTTCTAAGGCGAAGTTATGAATTTCCCGGTACACCATGTACCATTAAAATGATTGGCAGCAGCAGCTTTTTTACCGGAAAAAAAAATATTAAAAGTTTTTTTTTTCAACTCTCTCTCTCTATTGTTCAGTTTTTCTTTTCTTCTTTCTCTTTTGGTTTTCACTTTCAGATCTGAAATTTATCGATCTCCGACACTGCCCTCATGCTCCAACCTTCTCTGTCAGAACTCAAAATCACTCTTGCAACATTAACACACTCAGGCAACCAGCACAATATAGAACAAAAAACAATATGATAGCAGCACGTCACTCTTGGTAATTTCATGTACATATACAAATATATGAATGCGTGAATGAAAATGGCAGAAAAAGCTCTTTCGATAATTTTCCTTTAGCGTTATTTTCCTCTAGCGGTAGTTATCTCCATCACATTAACAGAACCCATAAGCCAAATCCCCAACTATAGATGCCAACACAATCTCTGTCAAATAAAAACAGCTGTAACGGCAAAAAAAAAAATGTACAAAGAGAAAAGAAATAGAGGAAAAAAGAAAGAAAAACCATCAGTTGTCGGGAACCTCCGTGAAGCGGCGCCGCCGCGATTTCCGACCTCCAAATGCGACGCTGCCGTGATTTCCGGCCTCCATATGCGGCGCTGCCGTGATTTCCGGCCTCCATAGCGTCGTCGTTCACACTCTCAGAACGCTTCCCATTACCCCCAAATGCGAAAGTGCAAACCAAATTTCTTCTTCTATTTCCTCTTTCATCGTCTCAGTTGTGCCCTCTAAAAATTGTTATAGAATTTCTTCCTCTGAAGGTTAGTGGTGGATTTGGTTGGTGGCGGTTTGGTTGGGTTTAGGTCTCTGTTGGTTGGCTGTGATGCGTTGAGGTTGGTGACTGTGGTAATGGGGTTGCGATGTCAGCGCCGATCGAGTGGCTCGCCGGTGGTTTGTGGCTTTGGTGTTTGGTGGAACAGTGGTTATGGAGGTGACGTAGATAGGTTGGAGTGGTTTACGGTGGAAAGAGAAAGAGAAAGGCGATGGGTGTGCGTCAAGGTTTTCTTTTTCCTCTTTACTATCTGCACCCCAACTTTACTATCAGCACACGACTTTTTTTTTTAAGAAGCACCCCCTTTTTAAGAAGGGTTATTTTGACCTTTCACTAAAAATTTAACACCATTAGTTAACGTAGACGCTTAGGAGGTAAAAAAAAATACATTTTAACAGAAAAAATACAAATGTAATAAATTCTGAATTAAAAAAAGATTGTAATTTGCTATTATTTTAATAATAATAATTGGAGTTCCTAATGTACCTTTCTGGTATGGGTATACAAGTCACATATGCAATGTATACAAACTTCTACAATCAAGATTCCTCATCATTCTCTCTTTTTTTTAAATGACAAAAATATTAAAATAAATAATTAACCCTTGGATTGTGATTGCATGATAAGGTGCCGTTGTACCTGATCCAATTATCCACGTCTGCTGGCAGTGAAGCTGATGTCACATTGTGCCAAACAAATCAGAATTTTGCAGGCTTTTTAAAAAATCAAGCCCCAACATGACACATAAAAGACAAAGGTATCTGCAACCCACTTGTGCTGTTCCAACTTCCAAGGTTCAAGGCTTCATGTCACGAGATTTTCCTCATAGATAAAATTATCTTCACCTTCAACTGAATTCCCTCAGTCATTGTTAATGTCTTTTTTGTTTATGTGGGGGGCACCGAAATCAATTCCAATTGGGGCAGTAAACAAATTTCAAAAAGTTGGTGAACACTAGGCTAGAAGCAACAACATGGGGGCATGATTAAATTCTTCCACGTGTACATCGTGTATTGGTAACGTGCGTAGATTGATTGGTGGTGCCTTTTTCTTTCACTACAAAATAGCAAAACAAAAGTGCCACCGGTGGCATTTGTTTTGGCCTATACTCAAAAGGTGAGGTCGAAGTTCTCTGTTTCTTTTCCTTCTCACAACAATGGGAAGGTGAAAAAAAAGGTTCCCATCATAAACTTTGACACATGAAGAGAGATCACATTACGGGTTTGCCAAACTAAAGAAAAAAGTTGGAGTTTTTGATATGGCTCAATAGCTGGTTCCATTTGAAAGTGTTAGTAGTGGTATTTGATCCTTCGTGCAAGCAAAAACAACAGTGACTATCTGATATAAGTTTTGAGAGGTTATCAAATTTCATGCTGAGGGTGGTTTGAGGAATGAGAGCAGAAGATAATGGATTTCTGGCCAGAATTTCTTGCAAGCAGTTCGGGAAGAGAGTTTGTAGCAGGTGGCTTTGGAGGCATTGCTGGTATAATTTCAGGTTATCCACTTGACACTCTTCGCATCAGATTACAGAACTCGAAAAATGGCTCTGCCTTCACAATCCTTAGACAAATGGTGTCTAGGGAAGGACCTGCTTCTTTGTACCGTGGCATGGGCGCACCATTAGCCTCCGTTACTTTTCAGGTCATTTTGGTTTCATTCATCAACTTTGTTTATGTTATTTTCTCTCTTTTGTGTGTAAATTTATAAGATGCACATACACCCTCATAAATTGCAGCGAAATTCAAGAGAATCGGATTACGTGGGTGTGGGTGTTTATCTTAATTTTCAATTGTATCTTATCAACCGATTTTGCATCTAGATTATTTCACTAAACATCCTCAACCTTCTCAACTTTTTACGATTTTGGTATGCCGTAGGATTATAAGTTCTAACTTTTTTTTTTCCTGATAAAAAACTTATGGCCGACAAGTCTTGGTCACGGGGAATATACTATAATAATCTAGCCCCGTAGTTTTTTATTTGGAATATACTGATTGATGAGAGCGCTTAATGAGTTAATTCCCTTTTGAAAAGCCACTTTCCCACTGCTTTTAATTTTATAACCTTGCTTTAGGATAGAGAAAGAATCATATATGAATCCTTTTTTGCGTTTGCTTTTGAATTTGTTGAAGAATCATTACTCATTAGGATAAAGGTGTGAAGCAACGTTTTTCCAATTCAAGCAATACTGAACTAAATTTTGCGGATGTGGCAATAGCGGATTGAGCTACCTAGGTAGGAAATGAAGATGATGAATTCTGCTCCAATATGCCTCAATTCTGATAACAAAATTATGATTGATCTTTCGATCACTTCCAAGTGTTCTATTTTCCGTGACACCAAAATTGTAACACTAGCATCCGAAAGGCAGTGCTAGCAATGAATTTTCATCTTTCACGGTATCAAATCTTGAGATGCTCGAAAGTTGAAACCATTTTTTTCACCCACCTACCATATCGACCAGGGGCAGTGTGCAAATGTATGGGGGAACGAGCACTTATGAATAGGAATAACGATAGTAGTATTACTTATAGTTTGTGGGTGCCATTGGGCCATATCAATAGGCCATTCAAGGCTATTGAAATTTCAAAGGAATCATTTGTTAGAATATAACCCTGTTGGTATTTGCCTATTATACGTCATTCTTTGCTTTATTTGTCTTCACTACTTAACATCAAGGGTGTTGCTTTAGGAGGAGTTTTATTTTTTGTGACACTAGCTAGCATCCCGACAGGCACTTCCAGCAATGATTTTCCATTTTCCATGATGTCAAATCTTGAGATGCTTGAAAACAATACTTATAGTTTGTGGGTGCCATTGGGCCATATCTATAGGCCACTCAAGGCTACCGAAACTTCAAAGGAATCATTTGAATTGTTTTATGTGAATGGTGTGTTAGAATATAAGCCTGTAGATTGGCCTATTATATGCCACTATTTGCTTTATTTTTCTTCAATACTTAATAGTAGTATCAAAAAGTGCATCTGAATTTCTGTCTCACAATGATTATTATTGGTGTTATGGTGGCAGAATGCGATGGTTTTCCAAACGTACGCAGTTCTGTCAAGGGCATTTGACTCATCTGTTTCTGCTAAAGACCCTCCTTCCTACAAGGGTGTTGCTTTAGGAGGAACTGGTACCGGGGCCATCCAAAGTCTATTAATATCCCCTGTGGAGTTGACCAAAGTTCGACTTCAGCTGCAAAACGCAGGTCAGATGACAGAAACCGCAAAAGGTCCTCTAATGCTCGCTAAGAACATATGGAGAAAAGAAGGCCTTCGAGGAATCTATCGAGGTCTAGGTGTCACTGTGATGAGGGATGGACCTTCTCATGGTTTATACTTCTGGACATATGAATACATGAGGGAACAACTTCACCCAGGTTGCAGAAAAAGTGGTGAAGAGAGTTTGAATACTATGTTAATAGCAGGAGGATTAGCAGGGGTGACGAGTTGGATTAGTTGCTACCCTTTTGATGTTGTAAAGACAAGACTACAGGCTCAAACACCCTCTTCTATAAAGTACAAAGGCATTATAGATTGTTTCAAAAAGAGTGTTAACGAAGAAGGATACGGTGTGCTATGGCGGGGTTTAGGAACTACAGTTGCCAGAGCTTTCCTAGTAAATGGTGCCATATTTTCTGCATATGAGATTTCACTAAGATTACTGTTTAACAATGGGAATATTCAAATGCAGGAAACACTATAGCAGAAAATTAAACACCATTCCAATAGCAGCTGGTGTGCTGAAAACAATCAAAATTCCGCTTTCATATTCAATAACCATTATAAGATGTAATTGCCAGATATTCTATACGTAATATTCATTACATGATGTAATTGTCAATATTTATTCTTCTATTCATTGACTGTGAATGCCGGTGTGTAGAAACGTAGAGGGCTGATAGAAGAACAATTGGCCATCACATGTTAGGCTTAGGTAATCTTATCAACTTGAAATCAGCATCATATAATCCGAGCAGTAAAAAAAGGAGGAAGACAACGATGGCGAGGAGGATTACAATGGTGGTGGTGTTCACAATAGTTATAGTTGTTGGTGAGATTAGTACTGGTAGGAGTGTCAATGATTACATAGGTAACAAGGATTATTGTCCAATACTATAAGATAGTGTTTTTTTTAATCTAAAACAAAATTCATAATTCTTTTATTTTAATAATTTTTAAAATTGAATTAAAAATCATCTCAACTTCATTTTAGCCAAAAAAAAATTATATTTTAAAAAAACTTGTAATAATCTCAAACTAACCTTAATTATGGCACTTGAAAGTCTCTTTCAAATTAGAATCACAATTACTAAAACTAATTCTATAAGATTATAATATAATTAAAACTAATTATTTTAAATTCTTAAATCTACTGTTTGAATCATGCATTCATACTAATAAAATGAGCAATTAGTCTTTTTATTTTTGTTGTTTTATTGTCATTATCACTATTATCATTATATTAATCATTATCATAATCAATCTCTATTGTTGTGGTTATTATTAATTTACTATCACCAAATATTAAAATATCTTATTTTCAAATTCAGATTTTAAAAAAGATTAGTCGATCTAAAAGAAAAGAGGCACGCTCTTATACTTTGAAGCTAAAATATGTACTTTTTTTTTAGTAATGATGAATATACACTCCAATTTCTTACAACTCATTTCCACTTCATATTTCTCCTTATCTTTTTTTACCTTTCTCATCACATCAATTATAATTTTATCATTTTTTCTCTATTTTTTTTTTCTGTCTCTCTCCTCCCTCCACTCCAATCCACCTTATTCTGGGGTGGGTGTTTAACATTTTTGTTCTTCATTTTTTTGTCTACTTAATGGGCTTTTATATTGGATAGGCGCAGTACAATCATACTCTTAGAATTATTTCGGTTATTATGTTTTATAATTAGGGAGTAAATGACCCTATAATCGTAAGCCTATTCTTCGGTTGATTTGGACAAATCAAAGTACATTTTTGGTACACCTAATCCAACCCACCAAAACATTACCCTCTACCTTAGGGTACTCCTTTTTGGACTCCTTAATGATAAAACAGACAGCCACCCAAACAGCCGGAGATAAAAGCCCGGAAACGTGGGCTTCCAACTTCCCTTAATCAACTAACAAGTGCAGTCCATTATGACCAAAATCTAATTCCTTTTTCACACGCACACATAAAAGGGAAAAACACCACCCTACACGAAAGGACACGTGGCACGATCTGAGAAAACCCCGAAAGGTGGCAGCATTTTTTTGAATGTGAAGGAGCCAAGCGCGCAACGATAACTAGACAAAAGTCTTAGCGGTCCCCACACACGTGAGAGACGGTGGGGGATGATAGGACAACTTTAAGAAAAAGAAAGGTTAAATAATCGAATTCCTTTCTAAAAGTATGAATTAATCTTTAAAAATAAAAAAGTATAAATTTAGTTTTTAAATAAATAAAAAGTATGATAAATTAAATTTATCTTGAATTTATTATTAATTTAATAATAAATTATATATTTTTAAGATGAATTTGTCAGCCTAATTTGGTTATTTGCCCAAAAAGAAAAGAACACACTCCTCCACGGACCCAGCGGTACGTCGTCGTTTCAACGTTGAACACGTGCCTGACCTTCGTCTTTGGGATTCAAAAATATTCAAAGGCTGTTTAGTTTGTTTTCCACTCACTACTGCATTGGGTCCTATTTAGCTTATATATCTTTGGTTTCACCCTACACTACACAGCACGCTCCTCGTTGAAGGTTTCTGAACACGTTTCGTTCTCTCTTCGAATCAAACATGAGCCGGCAGGGGCAGAGATCCGGTGCGACGGGGGTGCACCATAACCGCCAGTACTCCGAACACTATCTCGACGCCTCTTCCAAGTGGTTTAATAACTCTTCCTCCAATCACATTCCTCCTCTTCAGGTTCGTGTTCCTATTTCGTTTTTTTTAACCCTGACGTTCAACTACTTCACGCTCGAAATTAAATATTTGTAATAATGAATGATTGAACGCATTTATTGTCCGCAACAACCACTGGTCCTCTTTGCTGTGGATGCTGATTTCTGAATTGCGATCCATTTCCGTGATTTTGACTTGCAGGACTACAATTTGTACGGCGGCGGAGGAAGAATGTATCGGAGCAACGCGCAGAGGAGCTTCAATGAATATTGTTTGGATCCGTCCACGCCTCCTCGGAGTTACGCCGTTAAGAAAAACGGCAACGGTTACGGTGAGGAAGACGATTCTCCTCGCGATTTCAGCCCCGGCCTCTTGGATCTCCATTCGTTTGATACGGAGCTTCTTCCTCAGGTAATTGTGCATTTGCATTTCGTTTCAATTATCGTTTAATCTTTCTTGTTCGGTTTTGTTTCAATTGTTTGCTTGTGATTTGCTAGATTACGTCCTCGAATTTGTATGATTCCGAGCCTTACATTTTCGGCAAACAACCTGTCAGAGCTCGCGCTTCTGAAAACAATGTCTCCAATAGTGTTGCTGCTGCGGACAATGTGAAATCTAGCAATGTGGCTAAGATTAAAGTTGTGGTATGTTATTCTTCCGCACATCTCAATACATAAGTTGAAATGTTATGTTATTTGTACAATAAATTGTACAACAAATTTTATACCTAAGAGAGAAAAGTAAGAGATGTAATAAAGAATGTGATAAAGAGAGATAGAGACAGAAAATGTTGTTGACTGTTTGCTAGTGAGTTTGGAGGTTCTTAACTTGAAAACTGCATTTGTTGTAGTGTCAGACAATGAAAATTGAAATTTGTCTCTGCTTGAATTTTAATTTTGTCCTGACTTTGGCAACTTGCTATTTTATGCAGGTTCGCAAGAGACCGCTTAATAAGAAGGAGACAGCTAAGCACGAGGAAGATATCATAGATACAGTTTCGAATTCTTTGACAGTGCATGAGACTAAACTTAAGGTGGGTGTAGTAGGAAATAAAAATCCATGGTTCTTATGTGGCATAAGTGACTCTGATCTTGAAAAATATTTGATTGAGTAGTTTTGAAAAACTATTTAGAAATTGAGAATGAAGCTGCCTCAAACATATTTGATTGATGTTTCTAAATCTTTCTCTTGGTGAATTTGAAATGCTTGACTTGAAAATAGTGTATTTAGAAGGACAAGCAATGCTGTTAAGTGTAAACTCCACTGACTGTAATTATCTGTGTTTATTTATATTATAATTGTTAGCAATGTCTGACATGTTTTTCTCAGTTATTGATATTTACCCATTTATTTTTCACAAGTCTGTTAATTTGATAAGCTTTTGGCTATTGTATTATAGTAAATGTTTTCATTTGAACATTTTAAAATTTAAATGCTTTACAGGTTGACCTAACTCAGTATGTAGAGAAGCACGAATTTGTTTTTGATGCCGTCTTGAATGAAGAGGTTACAAATGATGAGGTAAATATAACGTGATTAAATGTTTTGTTGAAAGAATAGATCAGCAAATATATAGCCCAACGATTTTAGCTTTACTTTTAACCTTTTTTTATTTCCTTAGGTGTATCGTGAAACTGTGGAGCCCATAGTTCCAATAATATTCCAACGCACTAAGGCAACTTGCTTTGCATATGGTCAAACAGGTGAGAACAGCTTCTCGAATTTGATTAAGTATGTGTTTGCCAATTTCCCAAAGCACTTAGGTCTGTGTATTTTTGCGAATGAACATATCAGGCATCACTTGGGAATTTAGTTTTTCTTTTCATTTTGCAAAGAAAAACTGTTCCAATATGAAACTTCCTTTTATTGACTTGTTTTTACTTACAACTCTAGATGGTAATCTTTTTGGGTCATTGATAATTTTTAGTTTAAAATAATTAGTAATCTGATACATACTCCCAAATGGTTTCATTATGTCTACACTTGTAATATGTCAAAGAGAAATTTTGAAATTTTGTAATGGTAAGTCTTGATTTACCTGTGGCTGTTATTTCATGCCAAAGTGACTTTGTTGACTTGCACTAATACCGTGATATTTCTATTAGTTATGTAATTTTGTGAACTTCTACACATAATTTTCTTCTTATGTAGGAAGTGGAAAAACTTACACAATGAAGCCACTGCCTCTTAAAGCATCAAGGGACATCTTGAGATTGATGCACCATACCTACAGGAATCAGGGATTTCAGTTGTTTGTGAGTTTCTTTGAAATATATGGTGGGAAGCTTTTTGATCTCCTTAATGATCGAAAGTGAGTAATTTGGTCCTTCCTGTTTGCTCCTTTGGACTGTGGTCTCTATATTCTTTAGGTGAAATATTGTATTTGTGCAGAAAACTGTGCATGAGAGAGGATGGTAAGCAACAAGTTTGCATTGTTGGTTTGCAAGAGTACCGAGTATCGGATGTAGAGACCATCAAGGAACTGATTGAGCAAGGAAATGCAACAAGAAGTACTGGCACCACAGGTGCAAATGAGGAGTCTTCACGGTCACATGCAATACTTCAGCTTGCTATCAAGAGATCAGTTGATGGAAATGTATCCAAGCCTCCTCGTGTTGTTGGGAAGCTCTCCTTCATAGATCTTGCTGGAAGTGAACGTGGAGCGGATACCACAGATAATGACAAACAGACAAGGTATGTCTTAAGGAACGGCAAAGGTGTTATTGTGAAAGACATAATTTTATTAACGAGGTCTCAGATTTTCTCTTCTTAGCCTTAATGAATTTGCTTGTTTGGATGGGTGTTCCAAATTACATGGGATGCAGAATAGAAGGTGCTGAGATCAATAAGAGCTTGCTTGCCTTAAAGGAATGCATAAGAGCTTTAGATAATGACCAAGGACACATCCCATTCAGAGGCAGTAAATTGACTGAAGTTCTGAGGGATTCATTTGTTGGTAATTCCCGCACTGTTATGATATCATGCATATCACCAAGTTCGGGTTCATGCGAACATACTCTGAATACATTAAGATATGCTGACAGGTAACAATGAAATTTCTACCAAACAATGAATTTTCTGTTGTTGATTTTCCATTCCTTGTGCAACCACTGATATGTGCAAAATGGAAAACTTTTGATTTTGCTGTTACAAAATGAATGAAAATGCAGGGTAAAAAGCTTATCAAAAGGGAACAATTCTAAGAAGGATGTTCTATCTTCAAATTTTAACCTTAAAGAATCAACTACTATTCCTTTGTCTTCCATTAATACATATACCTACGAGGATCGTGCAGCTGATACATGGCCCGAAGAAAATGATGGGGATGAATTTAGTTCTCCTGAAGATTACTGTGAACCAGTGAAACCATCATGGAAGAAAAATGGAAAGGTAGAGCCATATGGTGCAACAGATGATAAATTTAAGAAACCCAATGGTCAGATCAAATGGAAGGACATCCCAAAAGTTGAACCTAAAACAGTACATTCAGATGATGATGATTTGACTGCCCTCTTACAGGTAAGAGTAGGCTACTGACTACTCTGAAAATAACTTTTCATATATACAAAACCTAGAGTAAAAGCATATGTCATAATTTCAGGAAGAAGACGACCTTGTAAATGCTCACCGGAAACAAGTAGAGGAGACCATGAATATTGTTAGAGAGGTATTTAAATTGACTCTGTTTTTCCTTTTAACATTTTATTTGTTCTTATAAATTTTATGGTAAGTACGTAACTGTGCCATTTGTAAAACCTTTGAAACTTGGGAGATGTGACTATTAGTTAGTATAGGCTGTAGATAGCTTTAATATAAAATGATGGTCTTCAAAACCGGATTCTAAGAAAATAGTTTTTTCTTTTTTGTATAATCGGGGATGGTCTTTAGTGAATTTGTTGTCAAGACATAAACATTGTGTATAAGCATCCTAATCCTATGTTTAAATTATCTGCTTTTTAAATTTTAAAAATGGGGGGTAACAAAGATCAAACTCTAGACCACATATTCATCTCACATAGTGCATGTCACGAATCAATTCTCCAGAAAAATTTAAGCTGTCGTGTAAAGACACATGATTTTTATATTTAACAGCATCATAAGTTGAAATTGAGCACATAGAGATATACACAAAATTCAATTTGTTGAAATATTTTTTGCATGCAGCCCATGGTTTCAGTATTATTTATCCTACAAAAGCTGCATAGTTGCTAGAGCATCCTTCCAGTGCATAGTGGGATGTCCGAAGTTGTTATTAATGTATGCTCTACATATGCAGGAAATGAACCTCTTGGTTGAAGCAGATAAACCAGGTAATCAGTTGGATGATTATATAGCAAAACTAAATGCCATTCTGTCTCAGAAGGCTTCTGGCATCATGCAGTTACAAACCCGTTTAGCTCATTTCCAGAAACGTTTAAAGGAGCATAACGTTTTGGCTTCATCTGCTGGTTACTAATTTAAATGAGACTCCTGAGGTTTTTAAGTGGATGGAGTCGAGTGATTCATAATGATGGAGAGTAGTTTGGAAGAGAATGAAGTGAAAAGGATTTTTTTTCCTATTTTCTTTAAACCCTAAATTGTTTGGAAGTTTTCATGAGGGAGTGGCGGGATCATCTCCTTGTTTGGAAGTTAATATTATAAATAATTGATATAAATTACAAATTTAATTCCTACATACCTGCATTGTTGTTACTTTAACTTTATTTTCACAAGAAAATAGTTTATGCTGCACAGACAATGGCTAATCTAAATTTTCTTTATGTGGAGAAAGAAATCACTTACAATATTTTTATTAAAGAAAATTATTACAAATTTTTATAAAATACATAATATCATGGGGAAAAATAATTTAAAGTACTTATATTTTTACAAATTATAATTATTTTCTAGGCATTTTCATATTTTAAAAAATATTATAATTTTTTCATTAATCAATTTATTGTCTCCTATAACTTTTTATGTTAATATTTTTATTTTTATGGAGACAAAAATATTATATATGCTCTTTGTATGACATAAAATGTTGTGGAGACAATTGTCCCCATAACTTTTCAAATGGATATGCATTGAAGATGATTATTCCCATCTAATTACAAATTCATTTTCATAAGTACCTTCAAATTTTCTTAATAGAAAAGACATTAAAATATTTAATTAATATTAGAAGGCGTTAACACCCTCCAAATTTCATGCTCAAAGTCAATGGAAAAAGTTCTTGATGCATAGCATAGAAGTTTCCGCGGGCACCTATTTAAAATAATTTTAAATTTTTACATTTCATTTTTTATCTGCTTTACAATTTTTCTCTCTTTTTTATTATATCATATGTGAATTTTTTTTCTCTTTTTATCTTTCTTCCGTGCTAAAGTAATATTCCCTTCAATGGTGTAAAAAAAACATTTTTCCTTTTAAATTTGTTCAAAGAAAATTCAAGTAATGATAAATTTGCTGTAAAATAAATAAGTTAAGAGTGTGTTTGGATGGAGAAATTTTAAATTCTAAGAATTTCAAATACTTCAATTAATTTTTTTTTTTTAATTTTGTGTTTGGATGAAAAAAAGTTAAAATTATCATATGAAAAAAAAATATGATTGGTGTGTTAGTTATACGTGTTCCTCTATGCTTACACCGATATTCTAGGAGCTCAGATGGTGTTTCTTGGGGAAGACTGTAAGAAGAAAAATTCA
Organism: Glycine max; assembly: GCF_000004515.6. Lineage (NCBI taxonomy): Eukaryota > Viridiplantae > Streptophyta > Magnoliopsida > Fabales > Fabaceae > Glycine > Glycine max. The sequence goes on along the minus strand of NC_038243.2, from coordinate 395,644 downwards.
ATTTCTCACATTTTAGAAGCAAATTGAAATTCCAGACTTTTAGTTATTTAAAATTCTGTTTTAAAATTCCAAAATTTAAAATTCTTCATAAAAAACATCCAAACAATGAATTTTACGTTACAGAAATTCAAATTCTTTCATAAATTTTCCTCAGTTATCCAAAAGCACTCTAAAGAAGTTGGAGATGGGAATATCATTAGCCTAGAATGTCTGCTTCCGAATAATTGGTTAAAATACATTTAAAAGACATGTGACATATCATGTAAACGTTTGTTACGTCAATCAAAGTTAACATGTTTGTAAAAAAAAAGTTGATAGAAGTTAACATTTTAAAAGAACAAGGTAAAAAATCTAAACTTAGAAGGCCAAACTAGTTTCTCTTCCAAGTGCCCACTGTATTCTGGGATGACTATGGACTTTGAGCAATATCCATCAGATTTTGGGATGTTATACTACCGCAGCCTATTGCAAGCTAAATGAATCCTCTATGCTGATCTAATGAAAGGGGAGAGAAGAAAGAACCAAGTACTGGTAGAAACATATGCATCTCACATCCTGCTTTGTTTCATCAAGATTTTGCCCTGGCAATGATAAATCTCTCATATCTCTGTCTTGGTGCTGCCTATGGGACAGACTCGGCTCAACTGTTCAAAAGTTGCATGACAGTGTTACCCCTCTTAGGCTGAAAGTTACTATGATCCAAGTATGTTAGAGAAATGGGAAAATTGGCAAACAAGAAAGTTAGATTCCTATACTGTACTCGTTGTCATGCATGAACAATATGGATTAAATTCCACCAATAACCAGAAAGTATACCCAAATAAAGGAAATCTCTGAATAATTGGAGTTAAACTAAACAGACATTAGTACAACACACTATGAAAAAGGAAAATGAAAAGCACTATAACATCTGCATTGTGGCTAACTAACTGGTTGTCTTATCTCAACCGGATCGGGCCAAGTCTTTCCTTCGATGGTTTGAGGCTGACACAGGGCTGAGGAACAGATAACTCTGATTGCATGTCTTTGAAAAACTTGTCCACAATGTCTAAATAGACAGGGCTCTGGAGGCGCGAATAATAGTGGAGAGCCTCTTCTATGTCTAGCACATGCTCCAGATCACCCGCATTCATCATATCCATTGCCTTCATCTTTTGTTCTAAAACATGAGCTTTCTTGTTCATCATGTTTTGTGACTTTAAGTCCTCTTTTATACTGAGCTGTGAGCTCCCTTTGTTCTTCTTCTCTTGTGCTCTCTCCTCATGGATACTCTTTTGTGGACTTTGCTTGGCACAACACATGAAGCTTCTAGAACATGCAGCATCATCTTCCATTGCTGACATGGACATGTTGTAGTTACCATGCATCTTTATTCTGCCAAGGTCAGACTGCAGCATATCATAAAACTCACTGTAAAGTTGGTCGCTTGTGTGAGTTCTTGCATTGCCAACTCTACAGAGGAATGGATTAAAGGAAAGAGTTCTGGGAAGCTTTTGGTACTCTCCAAAGAAGAAAGACCAGAAATTTCGGAAGCTTTTGTTAAAGAAAGCCTTGGTCTTGCGAAAGGTTTCTCTTAGCAGCATTTGTGGTTCTACTGTGAAAGGGAGTGGCTTTGTCCAAGTGGCTCCATCTTCAAAGGGCAGTCATAGTTTTAGTCTGGTTTATTTAGTTCACAAATAAATGCAAGTGTGGTTGGTAACTTGTTTATTTTGTTTACCAAAAAAGACAAACCAATGTGTTTCCTCTGGCTAGCTTTCAATTCTACCTTCTTGTCTACGGCAGCTCATGCTCTCTGTCCCTCTCTGCTCGTGACTATATTGTAAATTGTTAATATGAGGTCCTAGATTTTGTTTCTTTCATGGAAGGTTACTCCTCTTGGGTTAAGGATATTTAAAGAAGAGATTATAGATCCTAGGAATTAGTCTTGTTTTGACAAAGTGCTGTTGAAAAGTCCACTGGATTAAAATGGAAATCTAATAAGAGTGGGTGACTAAGTGTGGCTTTGGTATTGTGTTTAAACCCACGTTGAACGGAAAATCACGTGTTCCAAGGCACAAAAGCTAAAGCAATGTGAGGGTAGATTAAGCTTTGGTTGCTTAAAGCAACTAGTCCTCAATTGAGTTTTTCAGGAGGTCTATGGGCTGTCTTGCAAGTTTATTTTAACTTTTTGGTACTACAGTAATTAATTAATGCACCTCAAAAGCAGATTCAAGCACTTGTTTTAACAGAAAATTCAGTATGTGTCACTGAGAATGATTAATGGTACACATGCTCATAATTCAGAAAACAGAATCTGTTAGGAGCCCATTTGTTAGGAACCCATACTAAAAATTAGAGGAAAGAAAAGAAAGATGGTAATCAACTAATCATGGTATTTCTTTATCACGAGAACAAAAAAGAACTCCTCCAAAGGTTTTTATTCTTTCACAAAGAGTAAAGCTCAATTTTCAAATGATCAAAATAGAATGCCTCTTCCGTTACATCTTTCTCCTATTTATTTACCTCTCAAATTGTGTTGGACTAAGATATATTTGGTAAAACTATGATAAACTAGTTAAAATTTTATAAGTTATAAACTAAAAGTTTAAAAGTTAGAGGCCAGATAAGACTAAGTATAAATATCAAATCACAAAAGACATTTAATATTTATAATATTTTAATTTTATTTCCAAAGACTTGTCATCTTAAAAAGTAGGATAATAATTTTTTAATTTAATATTATGAAAAGATGGTGAAATTAAAATTTTTCATTTGTTTATGGAAAATTAAAATTAAATTAAATAAACTATTATAATTATATTGTTTAAAATCATTTTTAAAATTTAAATTCTTTATTAATAATATTATTTTTAAAAAAATAAAAAGTATTTTTTCTTTATAATTTTTCTTAAATATTCATTTTTATATTTATACAAGAAGAATTTAGATGTACACATCTCTTACTTGTATAATTATGAAATTTGATACAAATCATATCTTTTAATTATGATTGGTAAATTTAATATTTTTTTGTTGGAATTTCAATCCTATACAATGAAGTACGTATAATTTTGATTTTTTTCATCAACTTTGTTTTAGTAATTAACCAAATATTTTACCTATAAATCAAAATAATCAATACAATAATTCATTAAAATAAATAGTTTGACATTAAAGAAACTAATAAAAAAAGTAGAATTTCAAGTTGCATAATAACAAAGAAAATTAGATTGGAGGATTTTTCCAAACAACAAACAGAAAAGATAAAATAAAATTTTAAATAAAATAATAAAAATAAAATTGAGATGAAAGAAAACTCTTAACGTATAATCTAACTTATTTTTCATAAGATATTTCAAATAACTTATAAAAATAAATTAGTTAGAATAACTTATGAAATAAACTACTAAAAAAATAAACTCATCTATCAAACAAATTTATTTTAATCCAAAACTACTTATAAACTCCTTAAAAATGTTAACAAAGATAGCTTAACTCTTCAACAAACTAATTTTAATACTTGTCCTAATTAACCACCTAACTCCTAATATAAACTCAGCAACTACTGCTAATGCATCTGTATGAAGTCCAGTTTAGATCCAAAGGGTTGAATATTTGCAAATGAAGTTTACAATTTTTCTTTTCCAATAAAATAAAAGTGATCTTAAGGGTGGAAGTCCTCTGTAGTTGATTTTCAACTGCAGACCCAGCTAAGTTGGTGCATAATTTCCTAAATTATCATCTATCCCAAGGGCTTAAAAGGGAGAAAACTTTATTATTTTGTAAGAAATAGGTGCATGGTGATTGGTCCCCAATTTACAGTCAGGCTACAGTGAGAAGAGTGCATTCCATTTGCTGCACTGGGGCCACTATTGGACACCTGCCAGTGTTTTAATTATTTCACCCACCTCTGTACAGAATTATGAAGTTAAAGCAACAACACTTGTAAGAGGTTGGCACATACCTATTGCTTTCTGCCCTGTGAAGAAAGCTACCGACCTCTGGAAACTGACATTAATTTGGAAGCATAAACACAGGCTATAAGGCATGAGGATACCCGTGAGATCTGCCAGACTGATTAAAAATACCTCTGTGTAATGGTTAATAATGGGTATTGATAATTAATACTTTTAAAATATTGGTTAAGAAACTAAAATATAAAAATATTTATCTTATAAATTATAAGAGAATAAAGAAAATAATACAAATTTTCGTCTTTCAATAATTTTTTAAAATTTCTTATTCAATATCCTTTCGACAATAATTAGAATTTTCCATCAATTATTTCAAGGTTGGTGAACCTTGTTCTTTTCAAATTTGAGCTGATGGCAATGACTGGAAAGTAAGGAATCTTTTACAAAGCATTCAATATGTATTGTTTTTAGTGTACCGAAAAGAATATGTAGTGTTTTAGCTCAAGTCCCATGTGGACGAAGGAATGAACGGAAAGTGCTACAAATTATCTTTGATTATGAAACAAAATATATTTTATGGTCTTTCTAAGTTTGGGTTACTCTGGATTATAGTTACTGTATTATAAATTCCTTCTAACCTGCGACTAGTGCTGTGATGGCTATGCACTCTCTTCTTGTATTTGTCTCAATCGGAATCTCTGGTGCCTATATTAATATATTTGATTAAAAAAACACACAAAATGTGAAATAATTATTAAATAATCTTATAACTTAAATATGTGATCCTGTATTCAATCATGTGTATGAAAAAAATATATGTTGAAACCTAGGAGACATCAATTCCTTAAATAAAAGTTAATATCTCAGGAATTAATATTTGACTTTTCGGCTAAGAGATACTTTAAAAAAAAAAAGAAAAAGAGAAGCAGGCTAAAGCTCAGGCATCTAAAACGAGTATAACTTATATTGAAATCTGGATGCCAAGATCCGTTGATTTTATGCATGTAAAAGTAAAATATCTGACACCATCCCTTGAGTCCATGATCAAAATACTTTAGTTTCTAATTCTAAACCCAAAAGAAAGTTGCAGCCTAGTAGCCAACATCAATTAATTCTCTCATCGTTGAATAGGGAACCCAACGTGTTTATCGCATTCTTGGTCAATATGCTAATAAATGACTTAAGCTATGAGCCATTCACGGTGATGAAAGTCAAATTAATCTGTTGTACATAACGATGTTACCAATAATAGGATCGGATAGCCTGTATTAGTCCGCATTAGTACATTTGTAAGGGAGTTATCCATTGTTATTTTTTAAAAAAAAACTGATAGTGAGCATTCCTAATATCCAACGGTTCCAACAAGTGTAAATAATGTTTAATGTTTTTTTCATAATACATTACTTTAAGTGGCTTGAATTTCTTGCCGTTCTAAGTAAAATGAACGCCCCCAGAAAACACTTGTGAATTGTGATAATGTTACATAGAAGAATCGTCAATTTCCGTAAAAAAAAAAACTGTAAATTCAGTGTAGGATAACGACAATTTTTTTAGGTTTGCTTGAAAACTCAGATGAATAAGTGTATCTATCACGCACACTGATGATGAAAACGGCCAAACGTCAACTACACAGGCTAAAGTTAAGCAAATTTTGAGTGTCCAAGTGATGTAAACACCAAGTTTTGATTTGCTAACTCATTCTAGTGTCTTAAATGTCTTACTGATGAAACAACTAGAATTACTACTCTGCTCAACTTCATGGTTTTTTTTTTTTTCCTTTTTTCTTTTAAAGAGCATTAGTGGAGTAAAAAGTAAAAAATCAAATGAGGGCAGTCTTAGAAATGAATATAATGGGACTTTTACAAGATCTGCTGAAGGGACTAATGGCAGCATGTTTTCTTGAGTTTGAAAAACTGATGCAACAACCTATGTACCTCTCCGTAGTTAATGGTAGAAGAAACAAAACGATCTTTTATCCACTGGGGGAGCTTAGTTACTGGGTGGGAAAAGCTTCGTTTTGAAGAATCAGATGCATACCTTGTGTCAACCAACAAAATTGCAGCATAGTCATTAATGTGACGGATTGCTCTACCTGAAACAAGTAAACATATATCTATCAGGCAGTAAAGGTTAAGGGGAAAACCATTTAAGATGGGCACACGTAGCCACAGACTACACAACTGACAGAAAATCCAGTAATATATGGACCCTGGATTTCTTCATGTAAGAAAAATTAGACTTAATTACAACATTAGTCCCTAAATATTGCAATTGTGCGATTTTGATCTCGCATGTTCCAATAGTGACAATTGGATCCTCAAACTTACAGCCATTTACAATCAAGTCCCTCCATCTTGATTACATTCAATATTTAATAGAATTAACTGAAGAGACAAACTAGGCATGACATGGCAGTGAATAAATACAGTGCATCGACAAAAAAACACGATTTAAAGTACAATGACCTAAAAAGTATTTTGACTGTATTGACTTAATTGTATGTTGAGGATCTTATGGTAAATATTAGCTTTTATGACTGTATTGACCTAAAAAGAAATATCTTTCTACTATGAGCAAATTAATGACTTAAATATTAGCTAAAATCATAATAGATGGACCTGATTGTAAATGAGAAAAAAATTAAGAGACCTAATTGATGCAATTGGAACTTGAGGAACCAATATCACACAATTACAATATATGGGAAACTAAACATGCAATTAAGCCAAAAAATTAATTACTAGTTAAACATTGATTTTCAAAGACGAGTAATTCAATTGAGGTGTATCTCCAAAAGGTTTAACCCTGAATGTGTGATGCATCTTGACAGTTGAGGCTTCTATCTTAATTTTTTTATAAATAATTTAAACCATTGAGATTGAGATCCTATGAGAAGTGGCTTCCACCAAATAATGCTCAACCTCTTGAAAGATCTATAATCCACAGAAATATTATTGTAACTTGTAAGTACGCACCTATTGATTGATTTACAGCTTTCATGCAGAGATTCTCGTAGTACTCTTTTCCTCTGTGACTGCAACTTCTTAAAATGTCAAAACCACCTTGTACATCTCCACTGTATAGATCATAACTGGAAGAAACACTAGGATTCTCAGGAAGCTTTAAATTTCGAAAACCTTCAATGTGTTTTATCCTCTCCAACAACTCAATGTCAGATGGGCTAGGATATGGCAGTCCAACCATGACTATACATCGGCCCATCCCATCACTTAAGTTGATCCCTTCAGATAACTTCGCACCAACAACAGCAAGGAGTATTGCACCATTATGAGATGCTTGGTTTACTTCTGAATTCATAACTGATATTGTATCAATGGTGTCTTTATATTCCTTGAGAACAGATTCAACATCCATGTTATTTCTAGGCTCCCTAAATACACGCTTCCTCTTAATAATCCTTTCAAGGATGCCAGATGATTTCCAATGTTCATAGACTCTATTTTCATAATCAAAAGAAGGGAAGAAAACCACAATTCCTTCATGAACCACAGTCACCAAATTACATAGCAAAAGACCAAGTTCTCGCATCTATAAAGAACAAGATGCAGCACAATTAGTCATTTTCCACATTTGTATTTCATAGATACTAGACTGAAAGATAGATGGAGCAATGACCTACTCACCATGTCTGGTGAGCTCCTGGAGCTGAAGCTAAAATCAAAGGAGCGTCCAGTAGGACCACGTGTAACTGCAATTGGCATAATGCTATCAGGAGGGACAATATGACCACATGAAAAGAAATGCAACTGATTTGGTGGTAACCACGGAAAGAGTCGCTCCCTTGTCTCTTCTATAGGTTGAAGTGTTCCCCCTACTAATACAACAGCATGTGCTTCGTCTACAATCTAGAGAAAGTTTCATGGTTATTTTCTTCTTCATCATCTGTTTGGAAGAGAAACTTGCAGCTATAAAATCATTTCTAATTAAGGCAACAGTATCAGGCAAACCTCTGAAAAAATCTTCTCTCCACTGAGCATAACATACTTAATATGTCCTCCTTGCTTCTTGAAGCTTGTTGACCTAGACCTAGAAATTATTATCCTTCCATCACCATCATTGTTTGTCAGTGATAGCAATATGTCAGCTAAGGCTTGGAAAGCAGATATGCAGCTTCCCTCCTCTGCTTGTTCCCCAATTATATGGATTGCAGGTATTTTCGCCAAGGTAGCCACCTTTTCTCCATAACCGTTAACCTGGAAAATCAAGTAGATTTTGATATCAAAATGACAACAGAAAATTCTGAAGCATCGTGTGGCATTCTGTCAGAAGAAAATGTATATATTAAGTGGCAAGATTCACCTTGTGCATGATATTACTTTCCTTTATATACTTTAACAGTTTGACCAAGTTGATATTGTCTATATTTAGTTCAAATAAAAAATCATTGATGGCCATAGTAAAATCACAGGCTCCACTTTCTTCAGAAGCTTGAGCTGTATCACGGCAAGAATCTTTAAGATTTCCATCTTTATCATCAAGTAGTGCTCGGAGAAAAGCTCGCATGAGGACCATCAGAGTTTGAATATATCTCCGATTAGCAGGTCCCAAAAGATTCCGGAATCTCTCAAAGTACCGTTCCACATGTCTGTGCACAATCTCCAACTGTAAAAATAGAGGACAACCATATAATAATTGATGAAAAAAATTAAAATTAAACATCCCAAATATGGGTATAAACAATAAATAACTTGTGTGATGTCTGCAACTAAAGCTACAGTAATTTCCTGCTGACTGACTCAAAAATCAAAATCATTAATTTCCCTTTTTTTCAAAAGGTTTTTCAAACCAATCACCTCAATGTATCAAAAGAAAAAAAAATACCTCAAATAAAACCTTGACTTAGGTCAGATGATTGGAAAAGGCAACTCAGATAAAATTCTAAGATTCAGGTTTTAGTAAGTAGTAACAACTTTGTGGCAAAAGGAAGTATCCCAAAATTGGCTATAGAAAAGCAAATTGTAAGTCTATACAAGCTTTTAAATGACACTAGTAAAACTCCAATCAAGATAGAGATAGAAATAACAATCATACCTGTGATGAAGTAATCTTGGAGTCATACATGTTGATGAGTGAATCAGCTAAATTATGAGCCTCATCTATTATAATAATATTGGATTTCAAATTCAGACCAAGTGTTTCACGAGATGATTTAGACAGAAGAGATTGATATGGTAGGACCACAAGATCAGCTCCCTGAACCAAGCTTCTAGAACCATAGTATGGGCATGCTCCCATAGTTCTTCCAAGATTAGCAAGATCTTCAATATCCAATGGCCCTTGTTGAGATACCTCATTCCTAAATTCTTGTTGAACTCTATGTTTTCTAAGCATTGGGCAGCCAGAGGAGGCCTTTGTTCTGCATACCCCTGCACCTACTTTCAAGTTCTGCAAGTCAGATCCACCATTGTTCAAGAGATATTAGCGTCTACACTCTACTACCTTCTTTATTCAATTTCAAAAGTTTTTTACTAACAATACGTAGTGGATACCAAGATGGAGGATACTTGGTAGCTCAACTAGACATTAAGCATAATAAACAATCAAATATGCATAGTTTCATCTTCAATTTTGTATTTCTAAAGATAAGAACTATTTTTCTTGGATCTTCCGCTGTGCTAAGAGACCAACTTATATTCTATTAAATTGCTGAACAAGTAAAAACACCAATTACTGAAAGTTCACTAAAAAGTAAATGAAGGAATATACTATAAACAAGGAGACATGTTCATGGAAATAAAAAAATTATGCATCCATAAAATTAAGCAACCATAAAATCTTAGTGATGATTGAGTCAACAATACGAAGCTGATTCACAGATATCATCCGCTAAAATGAAAAAAAAAAGTGTCAAACCATTATCAAAATAAAAGCAATTGACCTGAAGATGATAACCTAGAATCCAAACCCACGCACCTTAACTTTTGTAGCTTCATTTTTCTTTTTCTTCTGGAGTTCCAAGCATCGCTCATTTATGCGCGTGGAGTTTCCAAGTGCAACTACTTCTGGAAAGCATGCAACAAATCATGAGTAAAATATAAGTATTTGCTGCTCCTTTAGCTTCAACCAGGGAAATCAAAACAGAATGAAATGGAGCATCCGAGTGAAGTAAACTCCAAACCTTCATTAATGCAAAGATTTTTCCTCGAACCTAAACTCACAACATTCATCTCGTTGGCAAAAACTGTCCTCCGCAATTCTTTTATGAACTGTGAAAGCTGTGAATGAGTTCTACTACAAAAATACACCTTCAACTTCTTCTCCTCTTCCTCTTCTTCCTCACCAGACTCATCTTCGCTAGAGGAACTAAAAGAAGTTTTAACAGCCTTCCTCTTGGACACCACACTCCCTAAGCCTTTCTCATCTTCACTCTCATATTCCTCTAGCAAAAACTCCTTATCACCAATTTCCACTGCATCAATTTTCTTTTGCAAACTCTCACGACCCTTTTCCTCTCCAACGCCCATAACCCTAAAATCCTTAGGAATTTCCTTGCTCTTCTTCTTACTATGAGGCTTTCCCCACACAGACCCACATTTCTCTTCCTTCTTCTTCTCCTCTTTGTCGATGACGAAGTCCCTCATCCAATCAGGTTCATCATCCGAACCTACCCCACCGTCACCGCCATTCCCTCTATCCTCACCACACGCTGCTTCGTCCTGTTGTAGCCTCCGATCAAGCACCCATTGCAAGGCACTGCAAATCACACTCATGGTCTTCCCAGTCCCTGCTCCAACATGCATTATAACCAATCACACACTCATCTAACCGAATCGAATAAACAAACCTTAATTCCTATGACAACACGAAAACAGAAGAATCAGTAGTTAATTACCACTCACCAGTTGGGCTTTCTAACATAGACACGCCACCTTGATTGAGAGACTCATACAAGCTGTTCATGAAATCAATCTGAATCGAATAGGGTTCGAAAGGAAACCCTGGGAATTTTGGCGTTCCTTCCTTCGCTTCCATTTTCTATGCTTACGAGTACAATTCGATTGCGATTACTCCTTTTGCTTCCACTTGATGGCGGGAAAATAACCGCTCTTTTTTTAACGTGTTATATTATTGGGCCTTCGGCCCATAACGGAAAAAAAACCCTAATGTAAAAAAAGGCCCAAAGTATCACTGTCGTGGCACATATAAATAAATCCTTCGTCATTCAGCAGCCATAGATAGCTCCTTCAATTAGGGTTTTTGTGATCTGCAAGCTACGATGGTACTGTTTCCTTCTCTTACTCTAAACGGATTTGAGATTAGTTCGATTTTGTGATGATGATGATGCTGATGGAGTTTGTATTGTGAATGTTTGCAGGGTAAGGGAACGGGGAGTTTCGGTAAGAGAAGGAACAAGACCCACACCCTCTGTGTGAGGTGTGGCCGCCGCAGTTTCCACCTCCAGAAGAGTCGTTGCGCCGCGTGCGCTTTCCCCGCTGCGCGCACCAGGAAATGTGAGTTTTTTACTTACTAAAGTAAATGGGATTGTGTAAAAATTCGGTCTTTGAATTGTTTGATGGTTCCAGATAACTGGAGCGTGAAGGCCATTAGGAGAAAGACCACCGGAACTGGAAGGATGAGGTACTTGCGTAACGTGCCCCGTAGATTTAAGAGTGGCTTCAGAGACGGTATGTGGTAATTTGTAAATAACTATGCAAATGTTTTTTGTATTGTGTTAAGGGTTTGGGTTTGAGGTTTTGTTAACGTGACGCCTTTGAATCAGGTACCGAAGCTGCACCCAGGAAGAGAGGAGCTGCTGCCTCTACCTAAGCTTTGAATAATAGCAATTTTTGCTGGGTCAGTGAATTATATAGGATTTAATGTTTCTATGTTGATGCCGAGCTCTTTGGAACACGTTTCTTTCTGTCGTTTTAATTTCATTTAATATGTAGTGGCTTTGTATTTCGACGTGAGGATTGCAAGGAATTTTTGTTTTTTCAACGAGGGTTTTTGACATCCATATTCTGGCTTATCATTCTGGGCATGCCATTTGGTACTGTGGTTCAATTAGATAAATTTAGGGTAAGACTTATTTGGTATTAGTTTTTTTTATTATGGTTTATTGGGTGTTAGTTATTGTCAAGAATTGTTGAGTTTTCATGCCTTGGCTTTAGATTATGTTCTTTCTAAACGTAGGTATTAATTAACTGTAATACTGTACCTCGGTAGAAACATAACGCTGCTAATCTCAAGTAATAGGGTGTGTAATCATATTTGCGTATCAGGGTCTCACTTTATTGTATTTATTGGGGATTTATGAGTGTTCTGATCATGTATGAAAATTCTTGTACTTGGTGTAGTTAGTACTTGCAAAGTTCTTCAGTGACTTGTGTTTGAAATTCTTCAGGATGAGCGTTAGTTTACCATTGTGTTATATGTGTTCTATTCTCTATTTTAGTTGTCTTGGAAAATTTACTGTAAAATATGCTACTACTTGTGATTGGCCATTGGATGTAGAAACTTGTTTTGGAATTACAAGCTGGCTAAAGCATTTTAGGTTGCTTGTAAACCCAATCAATGTGTGCATGTTTAGATTAAAGTTTGCAAAAGCAACCAGTATTTTCTTTTATAAAATTGAGTTTTCAGGCTAAATGAACTTTTAAGAGTAACCAATATATCACGAAGAAATGTATTTACGCTTGTCTCCTCGTAGTTTATCAACAACGAAGAAATGTATTTTAGCTTTAAAACCTAAATGCAGAGGAACAACTTATGTGCTTATTGGAATTCAATGAATTTTAGCTCTATGCAAATTTTTATACTTGATATATATTTATTGGTTACTTACTAGTTACACGCAATTTGTTTGAATGAAACTTGGTTTGGTTAATAGTATATTGGTACAAGACACTCGATGTTTCTCAACCAAAAGGAAAATAATATTAAGTATTAGAGTAAGAATAATTTTAACTACTATTTTTTTACTAATATTGTTGCTCATTAAATGAAGAAAACATTATTTTATATTAAGAGGGTAGAATGTGATGCTTAAATAATGTATTATATATTATTCAAATAAAATAGTGTATTATGTGCAATGTTAATCATTTACTGATTTTACTAAATAGTCCTTTTCAAAAGTTTACTCTATTCATCATGGATAATTTAGAAGGAAAAAAAAGCTGTATCGGGAGGATATATTACAGTTGTCACGGGCTTGGGAATGTTGCGGATCGGTTTGAATGTATAATTCATGGTGTTTGGAGTCTTGAGTTAGACATATCTTGTGCTAAACTTAGCTTTGTCAAATAAATAAAATTTTGCTTGACAAAAATTTGTTTAAAAAAAAGGCTTACTATGTCATTTTATTTTTTTAAAATGACAAATTAATCTTAAATTTATTGTTTTCTATTTTATTCTAGATGCACAGCTTTTATTGTCAATGAACATATAATCCATTCACTTGCAAGAGCGAGCCACCCTGATGGCTAGACAAAACTTTTGCCAATAAAGAATCTTAAAATAATTTCATTGATCTCAAAATTTACATGACGTCTGCCTCAAAACGCCAATCTTAATTACAAAACCTGACTCGGTAGATGGAAAAATTGTATTGCCTTTAGCCCACTAGTAGGCAGAAAGAACAGGTTAACGGTTGCGGAGACAAAAGGGCAACCAGGAACAATCAAAAGACAAAAAAATGTATTTCGGAAGACGAAACATCTGTACCATTGTTTCTCCGTGCCTCATCTGAAAATTGTAATATTTACTCTGTTCTGAACTCTCCAAATTTATGCTTTTCTTCATGCAGCTGCTTGAACACATTATCAAGTTCGGGAAATGCCGATGTCAGCAGCAGCTCCAAGATGTCAAAAACCAGCTGCTTCAAGATAACGGATGACTGCAAGGAAGTCAATAGGAAGTATTTACACGACCAAATTATGGAGAGACAGAGAGAATGACGGAAGTGAGTCTTGCTTGAGCATAGAGTCTAGGCATGCAAATGAAAACTCAACATAATATTATAAATAACTTCAACACAGACTTTGTTATTACTTATTACTGTAATATATCTTGAGCTTTTGATCGATTGTGCCTGTAAGCAATGTGCATGTGCAAGAATTGCTCGACAAATGATCTCGAGGTGCAAAAGGAATTATAAACCCCAAAAGGACATCTGGGGACATCAATTCACGCCTGTCATGACAAGATTGCTACATATCCCAATAACACCTTTGCATTCTAATGGTTACAAATTCTAATCATAGCTGAATAGAATCATTTCTTAACTAATAAATATTTCAATATCTTGACTATACTAGAAAGGTTATCAATATGAAAAGCATTTTCATGAAAATGGTGCCAACATAATATGGAAGAGAATTTGACAGAAAAACTCAGTTACCCATGAACGGTGGGATAATGCTTTCATATGACTGAGTTGATAAGCAGAGCAGAAAGATCAGCCCTAAAATATATGATCGTGCTCTAAGTGAGCAAGGCGAATTATAAAATGGAATGCAATGTTCAGCATCATTAACATCATGGGGTTATGTTACAACTTACAGCCACCAACAACAAAATTAATAGATGAACAAAAGAAGCTTCTCCAGAAAACTTCAATTCATTTAATCAGAAATTACCTGAAGGAAAAAATATAGATCCCTTGCACATTGCTCATACTCCTTCCGACCAACAAGACCTACAATTGCTGGCGGTGCATGATCTACATGAACAGAGATGGTCAGCTAAGCACGATAATTTTTTTTAATAGAATTAGATAAAAGACGTTGAATAGACACAATTATGGATATAAATGAGAGCAGTATAACAGGTATTACCGATCATTAGCTCGTATACAAATTTTGCACGCCGATCTGCCTCCTGTTGCTGCTCATCATCCAACCTTGGAGAAGACACTTGTGTAGGTTGATTGCCATGAGGAGAATTCTGAGATGGACTAGTAGGTGGCGGTGGTCGTCGATTTGGATGCTTGGTTATGAATATTCCATCAGGCCATAGTATCTATAAAGAAAGTTGCAGTAACATTATATCAATCATATGCTTATCATGGTTCTATAAGGAAAAAAAAAATATAGCATTTCAACAGAGTGAAATAAATTTAAATGATGAGGACAGTCTCCAGAACATCACAATTTAAAACAGGGGGAGGGAAGTCGGAATATTACTTGCTCAACTCGCTGGACCCCTGAAGCAACCACTGATCCCTTACGGAGAAGCTGAATTTTCTCTATCAACCAGTCATCAAAGGCATCACCCATTCCTAGTTGTAAGATTTGTTTAGCAACCCAAAAAGCCTTCCGCCTGTATTGCACACAAGACATACATCGTAAGAAGATAAATAAGATTACTAGTGGAACTCAAAGTAAAAAGAACGTACGTTTACGGTGAAAAGAATACAAATTTTCAAATTACCTAATCCATCCACCATCTTGAACCTGGAAGATAACATCAACCAGATCCAATATGGGTACACTCAAATTTGGTGGCACCCACTGCATTGAAGAATTTTATATTAATCAGAACCAAGATGTGATCAAGCATATAATAATCTAAGAGGAATGATATCCAAAACCAAATACAACATTTATATGTTAAATAACAACATTGAATGATAAAATTACATCATTCATCTGTTGTTGAAAAGAATAAAGATCCAGAACTATGATTCTTTATAACCTCTGTTGGAAAAGCATCGGAAGTATCATGGTGCACTTCAGAAACCTCATCTGAATTATTTCTTCCTTTCACTGTCTTGGGAGAAGGTACACTCTTCCGTGCTAGAATGTTTGTATTGCTGCTAGAATTGTCAAATGACTTTCTAGGTTCGTGTGTACTCTTTTTTGGTAGAGAAAGAGGTGTGCTGTTTACTTTTGACCTCATTCCATTGGCCACAACATTATTTCTTGCTCCCAAAACAGCCTCTTTACTTTCAGCACTACAGTTTTCTCTCCAAAAGGAAACAGGATCGCTTGCAGGTGCAGACAAGTTGGAAGTGTTTTTAGTCTTCTCAAATGGTTTTGAATTCAAGCCAACTAGAATAGTTTTCAAAAAAGAAAAAAAAGAAATCCAAGACATGTCAAAAGATGGGAGAGATGATAAAACCATGAATGTTCAACATCCTTCATCAACCATGACTCACCTGATAATGTTTCCATGATAGAAAAAGAATTTGAGAATATGTATGTCTGCATGGATAACATATGATAATATGAGATAAGTCAGATAATTTTAAAAAAATATTGACAACACAGAAGGATAGAAATGGTTGGACAAGAAATCAAACCTGAGAATCAACACTGAGAAAGTCCCATACTTCAATTGATTCCGAAACTGTTGGTAATTGCATAAGTTTCTGAGGGCCAATAAGCCATGCGTCAACAAAATATTGGTTGAATCATTGAAAATTGTTAGCATAGACAGAAAAACAATGCTACACGATAGATGCAAAAGGAAGTATTATCTCAAAATAAGGGTACACTCATAGCCAACATCTATCCTGCACACTAATATCCAATATCTATCCTGCTGGTAACAGAGTATTGGTGATCGTGGTTCTATCACAGTACCAAAAGCAGATAATTTTTTCCTCTACAGAAAAAACAAAAAGTTAATTAAGAATGGAAGTTTAAAAATCATTAAAAATGCAAGCCTACCAATTAGCCAAAGTAACAATTAAGTAACAGAAAATTATGTCTCAAGCAATAATGTAAACACAACAGAAAGGGCAAGCCAAACAAAATTTACAGAAAAGTGTGTTCTAATGCCACATATTGGGTAGTCGGAGGGAGGAACCAGAGAAATGCGAGAGTTTAATAAAAATTTTAAAAAAAGTCTGTGAAGTTGACCTTCAAATATTTATCCAGTAATTCACACCGCTCTTGAATGACTGGTACATCTAAACCAGTTGACAGAAAATGCTTTGGTGGCAAATGAAGATTATACTCGGCGAACTCTTTCAGGCGTCGATGTAGCTCCTCAAAATGGCGAAACCTTAAAAAATAATGTAATAAAAAAAGGAAAACAAGAAATATTTGAAAACACAGTAGACTGAAATTTTTTATTAGAAACAGAGATATAAGACATAGCAGAAACTTAGCACCTTCTTTTAATTGACCAACTGTTGTGATTTACATCTGTAACAGATATGGAGTAAACAGCAAAGGTTTTTGAGCCACTCTTCACAATATTTGCACCCAAGACCTGCAACAGTAAATTAGCTTACATTTTTTCATATACAAACATATTAGTATATGAACTTGTTCATCATTATTTAAAGGAGCTAGATATCACTATCATAAGTACCTCACATCTCAACTTGTAAAAGGAATCTACAGCAGAGGAATTTTTCAGGGGACCAACAGACAAACTACAAGATTCTGATTTAGAAATAGAGTAGGCAGAAGAGGAGGCAGCTGCTCCACTATAAAGTCTACCCAAACTTTCCATATCAGCATCATCACTGGACTCCTCAGAATTTATATGTGATTTTGAAGAATTAAGTATGTCTTGACCATCTCCAGATAAAAAGCTTGTTCTCTCAACTTCCTGCCACGTTTGTATTTTTTGACCACCTGGCCAAGACCTTTTACTGCCAGATTGGGCTCTGGATAATCTTGGATACCGAGAATGGCTCTTATTCCTTTTCTTTGCACTGTGATTGTCAAAATTTTCAAGTGGGTGATGAACATAAGAAACAGCCTGGTTTCTATTACTTTTTCCATCCCAAACCTTAGTGACAGGGGAATCAAGACCAGTGACAGTACTACTTTCGTTATCTTCAGAGGAATAAGAAGTACTGCTCGCTGAATCACTCATCTGCCCATAAATGTGGCTGTGCTCATCATCTTTATACGAGGTAACTGACTTATCATCTTTGTATGAGGTAACTGAAGTTGATCCATTCTTGTCTGCATGAATGGAGGTATTTTCTACAGAGAATTGACTGTTGTGCCCAGAATTAATGTGGCGTCCCTTAGGCGGAAGCATAAGCTTGGAATTAGTATCTCTTTCGTTTGGTCCAGATATTTCCTTCATATGATCTACCATCGACAGTTTTCCTACCTGGGAATGCTGTGAAACATGCTCATTTGACTGGTTCTCGCCATCCTTTTTCTTGTAATTTTTCCCTTTAGTCCACATATTTTCAAAATGTTCTGGAGCAAGAGCTTGGGTCTTTCTGTGAGAGATGACATCTAAAATATCTCCCCACTCTCCTCCTGAGCGATGTCGTTGAAGACCTAGGTTATCATTAGTTAGGGAGTTTGCAGGCATTGAGTTCCATGTACGGGAAGGTCGAGCATCAATTGAAAGCAATGGATCTTTAGTAATATTATCACGGCCATTATTTTCTGCAGATGACTCTGCATTTTTGGATTGACCATTTCTTAGCTGCACAAGCTCAACACCAGTAACAGAAGGATCTGAAGACTTGAAGAAATCATCAGATGAAATTTGTATCTCATCTGCTTTAGTGTGAGATGCCTCTTGAGCTGCAGCAACCCCCTTGTTAACCTTTGTCTTGTTAACTACCACAGATTCAATTCTTTCATTAATAAATCTGTCAACAAAAAAAGGGAGAGAATGAGAACAACGGCATACATCAAGAATGATACAAAAATGGGAGAAAACAGATACCTTGGATTTGCTAAGTTTAGGACAGGCCGTATTACAGCACATGCAAGAAGCTCCCTGACAGTATATCGAAAGAAAGAACACTGCAAATCCTCAGACTTGAAAGTAACATGCATAAGACCTGTCATCAGATGCTGCAAAACCTGCAAGTTAAGAATACACACAGGATTATAACCCAAAATAAAAAATAAAAAAAATACGAGAAAAGAATATGGCCCATGGATGAAAACAAAATACCCCATTACTCAACACATGCATATAAAACAAGAAAGTGAAAAAAACCTTATGCTCAGCTTCTGCAGAAAATAAAGCAGGATGCAATTTGTTCTCAGCAGCCAAAACATTTTTTAGTTCCATGTCTCGACTTTCGATTGTTAATGAACCTGTATGTCGTTTTTCAATTTTTGAGTGGGCAGCACGAAACAGCTCCAAGTGTGAGCAAATGAGATTAATAAGATCCCTGAACCAACAAAGGTTAACTCCCAGTCAATCAAATTACAATCTGAATTAAAGAAAAACCGCAGTCAAAAAATGACATTAAGAACCTTATTAAAAAATCTATCAAATTTATGTTTCTCATGCGTCCTGAAATTTCCCCAAGAACACCATTAATTATGTGCACTAACTCCTCGGGACCCTCTTTGTCTGGTGTTAAGCGAGAATACCATAGATCTGTCACCCATTCAGAAATTAAATGTCTGGTGAAGTTATCAATTGCATCCTCAACAACAGGAGAATTCACTTTTGTTCTCCACTCAAACTTTGCAATAACTTTAGGATTTTCAACAGGCTTCTTTGAAGACTGAACATTGGTGGAGCCTGCTTTATTGTTGTATGCTGCAGCTTTTCTCTTCATTTCAAAATCTAGTGATAAATAGCGGAGAATAATAATTAAGGAGGCTGCAGCTGGCAAGTTGACCCAAACTGAGGAGCTTGTCACTGAAATAAAGCAAAAGAAATTAAACCAAACACCGAGACCTAAAAACAACATGAAGCTAAAAATTAAGCAGTGGGAACCTCTAGGTGTTGAGGAATATAAGGCATTTGCTTGGAGACAATGAACCACTATCAGTCTATCATCAAAATTTATCATTACCAAATGAACACAATGGCAGTAGGGCATTTCAGGAACCAAACCTAGCTGATAAAAAGTGATGAAACTTGACTAAACTGTAGGGAAGCAGTGGTTTCATTGAAAAATAATATTTTAGGAATTTTGCCTTAGACTTTATTCACAATTTAGACAAAATGTCAAAGCTTTTGATAAAACAAAATATGCTATGGTGTTCCTCTCCCCTTCAAAAAACAATTCAAAACTGCCAAATCCTATACTGACCTCAACCCCTTTTTACTTTCTTTATCTATCCCTAATTCAAATCCTACAAGGTCACAGGTTTATTATTTATTAAGCTTCAACTGCAATTAAATACTCAAACATAATCATGGTTATGTTTTTCTTATCTTGCTTTCACAAAATGCATTAAGGAGGAGATATCACAAAAAAACAGACCATAATTTCAGTAGCTATGAGACTACATCACTACACAGATATTAAGGTTCAGGGTCTAGAATGGGGTCAGAAGACTATTGGCTTTCAATGCACAACAAAGGCAACAAAGGGGGTCAAATATAATTATATATTGATATATTGATTTCTAATAATGCTGATGTGCTTTTCAAAGTACCTATTTTTGGCAATTTCAAGGTGACTATGATAGAGTTTGGTTCCTGTTTCTATATGGATTGTGAAAGTTTTGGACTATTGTTCACTTTTCACCCAACACCCTTGTTTTTTATAATGGCTATAGAAGTGACCGTTATGTTAAAACACCATTTACAACATAACTTTCATGTCTGAATATATATAAGCAGTTCCCTTTAGTTGTTGTGAAATCGTGAGTTTCTACCTAGTACATACTAGGTTCTACACTAGAATGATAGCTAACCCAAATTCTTTCCAAAATATCATGCTTCCACAATGGATCACTTTGGTTAGTACTGTTTCGCATCACCAACAAAAACATAGAAGCAAGCAGGATATCTAAAGGAAAATAAAAGAAAACAGCAGCCACTCTTTGATGGTGAGAAATGTAGCAATACCATGACTAAAGCATCACTTTGTTCTAAAAATTATTGGTTGAACATCCAATGTTCCTAATTTGAATAGAAATCTATTTTTTACTTTCTAAGAGCAACAAGAGAAAGATAAATGGAATCGAGCATAACTTTTTCCACTGAAAACCTTCCTACAAAACAGCTCCAAACGATGTCGTCTTCTCTTAAAACTGATAAACAGACAATCCTATGTCCTAAATTCAACAGCATTGTTAAATTAGTTTTTCCAAATTAAGACGCAATAGATGCTAAACGCCAGATAAATGTGTTCCTACCGTTCTTCGCACAGCAAGTAATGTAATAATAAAGACTAGGGTGCCTTAAAAACCCTGAGCATGCGATTACCAAAACAACGAAAAAAAGCTGCTGAAACTAAACAAGTAAAACGAAGCAAAAGCGCACACAAACGCTCTCAATTGAAGTCGATTTAACAAAGCAGAAACACACGCACGAACGATTACAAAGTGAAACGAAGTGAAGGAAAAGAGAAGCGAAAGTGAAGCTCACAGGACATGAGATAGGAGAGCCCGACGACGCATACGACGAGGATGACGATCCGTTTTTTGGCTTCCTCGACGAGGTCTCTCACAGCCACCTGGTTCGGCTTCGGCGGCATATTCATCTCAGAATCGCCGCGCAATTCGGAAAAGCAAAACTCGATTCAAATCAATCTCATCGGAAAGGGAATTCGGTTGAAGATGTTGATGAAGAATTGGAGAGAGAGAGGTTGAATTGAATCAACGAAGGAAGGAACAGTGTGACCGTTAGTTAGGTTTTTGGGTTGCGTTTGCCGGAGATGGGCAATGGGGGCGGTGGTGATGGCGTGGCGTGTGTGTTTAATTTTCTCACTTCGTGTGTCAGTTTTCTCTTCAACTTTCTCTCCTCTGATATTGACGTCGTGGGATTTCTTTCTTTCTTTCTTCTGTGATTCAATTCAATCTATGCTTGTGCTATTGCCGTTTCCATTTCTTCTCTGCTTAACATACATTTCTGTTTTTTTTTATATATATATTTATTTGAAGACAGGATTATCATCACTTTTTTTCATATTTCAATTTTATAAGAAAAACAACAAATTTAAAGTTGACAAAATTATTGGATTTGTTGACCATTGGATGATGAGGGAGGTGGTATTTTAACATTTTTAAAAAGTAATATGCAAATAAAAAAATTATTCGATAAAAGGAAATAAAAAAACACTTTATATAAAAACTTTCTAAAAATGTAAGTTTAAAAATAAACTGGTTTATGTGTGTTCTTTGAGCAGGCTCTTTCCATACAAAAAATTCGCCCCCGTTATTCCCTCCCCGAAGCATCTCAGATCCTAAGTTCCGTGCGGTAAGAAAATTAACTTTTGAGTTGAATACACATTTTTCATTTAAGATATTTGATTTTTTATTTTATATAATATAAGTGTCCGTGTATCGTTATCGAGCTAAATAACCAGGAGTCGAGGAGTGATGGAAGCAAAACGAGGGAGGATACCACGAAACAAAAAATACGCATAAACAGTGATAGTGCAGAATGTGGCATGTGTATGAAGTTAGTACCTTTTTTTTTGGATTAACTAGAACGGTTTGATTTGTTATCAGGAGTAGCAAGATTACAAATTATTTATAGTTTATACAAGAACCACCAATAAATACCCCTCTATCATCGTCGCATCTTGTATCTGTTTCCTATATAAAAGCACCTGATAATAAATTACAACACCACAAAACGAATCAGCTATATTCCTCACTGTCATGATAACGAATGCAAGCAGCTAACTGGATCAATGCTTCACATGTAAAGGAATGAATTAAAACCATGAATGTTAGCTTTGCACCAAGACCACGCCCTGTACCTAACATCGTCAAAGACCAGTTGTGAATCACATGTATCATTTCTCTGTTTCCAAATCCCCCATACCACTTATGCCCGCATAGACCACCAAACCAGTTTGCCTTCTTCCCTTAGGGTGGATCCGACGAGTCCCACTTATGATCTAGAATAGTCAGGGGCTCGATAATAGATTTATCTTCCAATGCTATCGTTGGAAGGGGCTTCTCTGATATTATGGGACCATGGTGTGATTTCAGTAAGGAACAATGGAATCCGAGTGGATCTTTGTGAAATTAGGGACAACAAACTTGTAAGTAATTGGGTTAACAGTCTCTATGATTTGATATGGTCCATAGTAACGCTTACTCAACTTCTCGTAGTTAGTGCCCGATAAAGAAGTATGGCGGTAGGGACGTAATTTTACATATACCCAATCATCAATAGCAAAACTGGCATCCCTGCGATGAGCATCAACAGTCTTCTTCAACTATTCTTGGGCTCATTCGAGTTTCTTCCTAAGAAATTATAACATGTCTTGACGCAAAGTTAGAAGAAAATCAACTGTCTCTATAGATGAAGTTCTAGCTAGATAGTTGGGGATACTAGGCAGCGGCTTACCATAGATGATTTCATACAGGGTGAGGTTAGTGGCTGAATGGCATGTCATGTTGTAACACCACTCAGCTAGACATAAAAAAATTTCCCATGGGGAAGGTTTATGATGCACAAACACCCGTAAATATTGTTCCAGCACACAGTTAAGCACCTAAGTTTGGTCATCGCTCTAAGGATGATAAGTTATGCTCATACGCATCTTAATTCCGCTCAATTTGAAGAGTCCGTGCCAAAATCGACCCATAAATATTGGGTCCCAATTAGATATTAAGCTTTTGGGGGAATCCATAAAGCTTGCAAACCATATCAATGAATAACCGGGCTACCTTGTGTGTTGTAAAGTTGGTAGGAAGTATGCCAAAATGAGCTCCGTTCGAAAAGTGATCCACAACTGTCAAAATCATAGTAGCACTCTAGTAATTGGGCAGCCCGGTAATGAAGTCCAATTTCATATCCTCCCATGGACTAGACGAAGGAGAAATTGGTTGAAGCATGCCTAAAGGTTTTTGAGGAACATACTTGGTATGTTGGCAATCAATACATCGCAGGATGTATTCTCGGACATCTTGCTTCATACCAACCTAGAAGAAGTTGCGTTGAAGACAACTCGAGGTCTTAGCCAGGCTCACGTGGCCACTCAAAGGATATTTTTGGTATTCTTCCAATAGAAGTGGAATAAAGGAATTACTCTTATTTACCCAAATGTGGCCCTTGTAAAATAATAGCTCATCCTAGATTCTGAAATCAAGGTGGTCCTATGGTTTATCGTGGGCAACCTTAAGCAAATTAGTAAATTCCTCTGTTTTGGACCGTTACCTTTTGAGGTCATTGGGGATCTGGAAATGAGGGATTGTGAGGATCCAAAAAGCCTCAGCTGTTAGTTCATGAATGCGCGACAAAGCATTAGTAACGACATTATTGTGACCTGCTTTATACTAAATGGTGTAATCATATCCTAGTAGCTTGACAACATAGATGTGCTTGATTATGAGTTATTTAAATTTAGGCGATAAATCAAGAAGTAAAAATCATGGAAATAAATTATATAAATTAACAGTTAAGGTAATAGAAAACACTGACAACACTTCCTAACACATAAAATACACTATCACCCATCAAAATTTATTGAAACTAAAGAAATATTGTGAGTATCACTATTTATTTAATATGTTTCATCCACTAGATTTTTCTAATATGCATGTTTCATCCATAATTTTATTATTTTTAATAAATTTTAATAATTTTCAGTTTACAAAATATATAGATACTTAGAGAATGTGTTGTTAATAGTATTTTTTTAAATATTAGCAATATACAGGGGAAAAAAAACAATGATGTAACTAATTTTCATTTTTCATGTAAAAGTCATGTTTAAATATTCAAAATTTATTTAGCATATTTGGTTTAGAATAAGAAAAAAAATTAATATTGTTTCAATTAATAGAATTGAGACTTCAAACTTTAGTGTCATTATTGTATCAAAAAATGGCAATAAGATTAATCAGTAGCAATGAGAAGATTCTGAATTTATATAATCAGTTTCCTAATAAAGGAAAAAAAAAAAGAGGGTTTTTGGTGCATTGCGACAGTGGTAGAGTAGAGGAACTACTCGAGCTAGGATCGATGTCACATTCAATGGAATTCATAGAAGAAGCCCTCGAGCAGAAAAAACCTCATCACTAACCTCTTCTAGTAGTATTGGACTTTGGTTGCTGTCCTTATTCTCTCTGCCTTCACCACCACTTAAGTAGGTATATCTTTGGCTGGATTAACCTAAATTGATTGGTAGAATTGAAGAGTTCTGAAGTGCATGAACCTGAGAGGGTTCCTCTGCTAAAGCTAGCTAGAATTAATCACCCAAACTAATGCATCATCATCACTGCCAAAATTAAGTTTCCATCTATTTGGTTAATTTGGTTTAAACTAAAATCCACTCTTGTATACCTGATCACGGACAAGTTTAAAGTGGGCGACGATTGGCCTGGCCCCAACTTCAAAAAAATCATATATACATTTACACACACACACACATATATATATATATATAAATAAAATTAATCATTAATGTGTTAATGCAAATGGATGAGAGTATTATAAGGTGTTTTTTAATGACTTATTTTGTGATTTTTCTTTTCTCAAAATCTAATTTGTGCCAAATAATTTTTCAGAAAGCAATCAATTAAGTATTTACCCTTTTACATATTATTAAAATAAAAAATTATATAGAAAAAATAAATTTAATTAATAAATGTCTGTAACAAAAAATAAAAAAAATAAAATAGATCAACGAAAACCATGTTTGAGTTATAAAAAAAAAACATTCATCTCGTTTTTCCCAAAATCAGTTCGCATGCAGTCTCCTCTTGTCGTTCCCTCGTTGACTAGTTGTCATACGGTCATAGCTCTACAAAAAAGTAAATAAAATTGAATACATAATATATGTACATATGTAGAGTTTGTTGAATGTCATTTCATAAACTCTCTCGTTATAAGTTAATTTTTTTTCTGATTTTTATAATATTTTTTAAAAATTATACAGAAAAATTTCTAATTACTGGAGAGTATAAAATAATAATCTATCTATAGTCTCTACTAACCTAAATAAAATATAAAAGAAAAGAATAGGAATACTATAAAGATATTTTATAGTTTTACGCATCACACGTGCCGTAATCCCTCTTTTATAACCTTTCCCGCTGAAAAAAGCGACCGGTGTGGGAAGTTGCAGCAAAACGCAAGAGGAAGCGAGTGAAACGACGGAATGAGGAGGCCCACGTCGTTTGTTTCCACACGTTATGAACTGTGAGTACGTAGAATAGAAGAAGTAGCTATCGCAACAGGGTCCACCACACACCACATTCCTTTTTATCCCCTCAATAGTCCCATGTGATGTGATGATGCAATTGCAATCCTAAACCTTCTCTCTTTCTTTTTCAAAACCCTCGCTCTCACCGTCGCGCCGGAATCTTCCCCGGCAATGTCGGCGCCGGCGGAGGCTCCTTCCTTCACTGCCTCTCCTCCGTCAGAGACTACTCCCTCACCTAACTCCACTGCCCTCTCTCCTCCGCCTCCCTCCACCATCAATGCCACCGTTTCTCCTCCGCCGCCGGAGGCGGCCTCCCCTCCGACCAGTACCGTTAACAGCGGGTTGTCGACGGGTACAGTGAGCGGAATAGTTATAGGGGCCGTGTTAGGTTCGGTGGGTATGCTTATCATTGGGGGCATTTTCTTCTGCTTCTATAGGAATTGGAAAAGGAAGAAGAACCACTCGCAGCCGCCACAACCAAAAGGTGATGCTCTTCTGCTTTTCCCTGTCTTAACTGCGCCTGTTTTTTTGGTTAACATTTGTAAAGTTGATTTTGAAATGAAATAGATAATTGTGTTTGAGTGCTTTGACTAATTCAGAATCCGTTTCTCAATGAGAGACAAAACATAACATGTGAACATTTATTTAAAAATCACGTTAACGAATATGAAACCAAACAAGCAGTACACTGAAGTAGAAAGTACAACTGCTACCGTGTATAATATGCGTGTCTGCTTCTTTTTGTCGTTTTTCCTATTGCATCAGATTAACTTCAATTTGTGGCTTATAATTATGTAATACTCTTGAGAATCCTAGTAAATGTGCTGACTGTTGGTACTCTTGTACATTCTGTGATGTGATTTTTTTTTTCTTTTAAAGAATCAACTAACTGTTGAGGTTTATTATTTTTGAATGTTCATGTTAAATTCAGTTGGATGGGTTGCTGCTTTTGTTTATTACTTTTGTCACCTGCGTTATACTTCAGATAATCCAAAATTGCACAAAGTGTGGTTTTGAGTTTTTTTCTAATTTCTTGTAAAACTGGCAATAATGTGAATGCTGGAACTAATTTTGGGTGTCATGTCAATGTCTCCAGCTGACATAGCTGGTGGCACACTTCAGAATTGGCAGGACAGTGTTCCTCCAACAACAGATGGTAAAGTGGGCTTCTCACCCAAGCCTCCTCCTGGGGGTTTAGTGAATCAGCAACAGTCATCCGCTGCTCTCCTCACACTTGTTGTCAATTCTTCGAACACCAGCAGCAGTTTGGGGTCCGAGAAGGCGAAGTCATACATTTCTCCATCTCCTGGCACTTCCTTGGCACTATCTCAAAGCACTTTTACGTATGACGAATTATCTATGGCGACAGATGGATTCTCCAGATCAAATCTTCTTGGTCAAGGTGGTTTTGGCTATGTCCATAAAGGAGTTCTCCCAAATGGGAAAATTGTCGCAGTCAAGCAGTTGAAATCTGAGAGTAGACAAGGGGAGCGTGAGTTCCATGCAGAAGTTGATGTCATTAGCCGTGTGCATCACAGACACCTTGTTTCCCTAGTTGGATACTGCGTCTCAGACAGCCAAAAGATGCTTGTCTACGAGTATGTGGAAAATGATACACTAGAATTTCACTTGCATGGTAAGATTTATTAGCCCATTTAGGATACAAATTCAATTTAACTATTGTTTTCTGAGATAGGATGTCTGAAATGTCAAATAAGTGTGATGATTCTTTGTTGTAAAGTTGTGTAGACCATAATATTTGCATGCAATACAATGTTAGTTGTTTCATGTGCAAAAGTGTGTTTTTTTTTTAGAGTAAATTGCACTAACTACCCCTGATGTTTTGTGAAATTGCACCAACTTCCCATGCTTTTTAACATTTATAGTAACCTCCCTTATTGGGGAGCCTGGTGTAATGTTTTTCAAACAGTTAAGGGATGTTAGTGTGATGTATAAGGGGGTGTTAGTGTATATTTTTCAAAATTAAGGGAGGTTAGTGTAAGACTAGATAAAAGTAGGGAGTGTTTGTGTAATTTCACAAAACCTCAGGGGTAGTTATTCTAATTTACTCTTTATTTTAATTCATATATTGGTTTTATGTGTAGAACATATTATAATATTATAATATTGTCACTTTTAAACAAGAATGAAAAAATTTGACCTAATCTGGTTAGAGATTGAGTGATAAAGACTCCACTGTCTCTGTGGAAGTTTGATACTGTAGTTCTAAATGAATCATGAATATCATACCAGGAAAGGACAGACTACCTATGGATTGGTCAACAAGGATGAAGATTGCTATAGGATCTGCAAAAGGATTGGCATATTTGCATGAAGACTGTGAGTTTACTGTTAATATGGATTGGCAGCATTTTTAGTTCATGATGTTAGTTTTGAGATTTACATTTTTAATCTTATACCTTTATAGGTAATCCCAAAATCATACACCGAGACATCAAGGCATCTAACATTCTTCTTGATGAAAGTTTTGAGGCTAAGGTAAGTTTTATAACTTGTATCCTGTAATCCTGGATATATAATTTTATAAATGGAAGTTCATACTCATTATTTTTTTGAATCCAAAGAAATCTCATTTTCCCTGTTCAAGTACCTGCTTCCACAAAGCAGATTTGTTTTGCTGTTAAGAAATGTTATAAAGCTATACATGGTACATCATGCAAACATAATCAAACATATTGAAGAGCCTCTCACTTTAATGGTGAACAAGATGAATAGTTGGATGGACTGGAATCTATTTCACTTTCTATGTTGCAAACAATTTACACCATTTGTAAAGAAGTGAGCCTCCCTGGACCTAGTGGGAATGCACTAGGCAAACCCTATAGATAAGGGAATTAAGTGGAGTACCATGAAATTGTTAAATGAACTAAAAATGCTATTGAAATTGTTCATCTTCACATTTAGCACTCTAATATCTATTTAACATTGTCTACATAATAAAATAATGTTTCAGAATCTTTTGTTCAGGTCGCAGATTTTGGACTTGCAAAATTTTCATCAGACACAGACACCCATGTTTCTACCCGAGTGATGGGAACTTTTGGGTTAGATTCATTTATATTTTTTCTCTTGAATTTAATTATGAAATAATTTTATTGGGCAGTATGTTTTATTGATTTTATTTTCCCTTTTCTTTTAATTGTATCTTGGAATCTCAGGTTAACTCTATTTTCATTTAATGCAGATACATGGCTCCAGAATATGCTGCTAGTGGGAAACTCACTGAAAAGTCAGATGTTTTCTCCTTTGGTGTTGTGCTTTTGGAGTTGATTACTGGACGAAAACCTGTTGATAAAACTCAAACCTTCATAGATGACAGCATGGTTGAATGGGTGTGTGTAGTATACAATACTTCATTGATGTTTCTGTTTTAATAAGTATGCATAGCAAAGGTATACAACATAGTATTTATGGTGTGACAGGATGTGCGTGCTCCTTAGGCATCTTTTTTGTTTTTTTGGTTCAGTTAATGGGTTTTTCCCAGACTTGAGAACATTTGGAGAGGAGTGGATGCAATCACTAATTTGGATTCTGTGTTGTATACTTGTATTTGCCTTTATACTCTTTTTTCTTCAAGTTCCAATCGATTGCTTTTAACCTCATTTTTTAAGTTAAATGGGCAGATCTTGTTCAAAAATCTTATTTCTTGTGGTGTTTTAAAAATTTGGAAAGCCATGTAACTTGGTACCGTGGAGATCAGTTTTGAAGCTGAAATTATTTGGTACACTTGAAATCAATAAAATCTGGTCACCTCTTATCTTGAGATTAATGTCAGTTCAGATTAGTTTGAAATTTGTCTTAAATAAGTCGTTTTAGATGCCAACTGTATATTGATCTTGGATGGAACTGATAATAGTTTGCAACTGTGTTGTATTGTTTGCAAGAAATTCTGATTTTGATTGAATTGATGCTGAAATAATATTGGGATATTCTGCAACAAAAGTCTTATGGTGACAATTATCCCCCTAAAAAAACCTTGTACTGAAACATTGTGTATAAATTACAGGCGAGGCCTTTACTATCCCAAGCTTTGGAAAATGGCAACTTAAATGGACTTGTCGATCCAAGGTTGCAGACAAATTACAATCTTGACGAGATGATCCGAATGACTACTTGTGCTGCAACTTGTGTGCGCTATTCAGCCAGGCTCCGGCCTCGAATGAGCCAGGTTTGCTTGAGAATTACTGAATCTGAAGATTTGTGTGAGAATAAACGTTGTGTTTCATTTTATATTTGAATTGCTTTGGCTGTTTGTCTCTGACAAGGGTATGCAGTAAAATGCCTCCCTGAAAGACATTTGCCTGTTTCTCTTGGACAAAAATAGTCCAGTGTTCTGTTATAGCATATTACAAACTACATAGTATTATCAGGATATGTGATTTAGTGGTTGATGGTTTTTTGACATTTAGAAATTCATGACCCAGTCTGACCATTGGCCAACTGAGATCTGGTGCTTGCCCATAACAATGATAAAATGAATGACATTGAGCAGGTTGTTCGAGCTCTGGAAGGAAATATTTCTCTAGAAGATCTAAATGATGGGATTGCACCTGGACACAGCAGAGTTTTTGGTTCCTTTGAGAGTTCTAGTTATGACAGTGTCCAATACAGAGAAGACCTAAAGAACTTTAAGAAGCTGGCACTGGAAAGCCAAGAGCAAGGCATTAGTGAGTACAGTGGTCCCAGCAGCGAGTATGGCCGACATCCATCTGTCTCAACTAGTTCGGACCAGCAAAATACGCAGGAAATGGAAATGGGGAACAAGAAGGGTAGCAACCATGATTCTGGGATACAAGTTCTTGATTGATGATTCCTATGTCTTGCAAAATTGTGCTCTCCAGATATCAGTTTGCAAGTGCACCTATGAGAGTGGTACTGGTACAGTGGTACATATAATTTGTTGGTATATTTTGCAGGTCCAATGTACGAATTGGCTTGCACACGATGAATAGAAGTTAGAGTTGTGTCTTTCTTTTTTCCTGGTGATTTTTACTATCTAACTTGCTTCACAAGTATGGTTCCTGATTTATTTGATACACCTGAAGCTTTGTAAACTTGATTCATTCTTCGAAGCTAACATTTGTTTTAACTGGAAAAGCCTGACATTGGGACTTAAAAGTGTGGAGGATGAGGGTATTTTGTATTTATTTGGTGAGCTTTGTGACTGATAATGCATTATATGATTCTTCAGTTGGTGTTTAAGACTTGTAGCTGCGCCGTTTACTTGTTTGTATTGGGTGGGTGGGTCACAAACAAGGAACACAATAGCCGGGTTGTTTAGCTATGAATATGAGGATAAGGAGTCAAACACAGGTCTTTTATCTCCAAAGAGAACCAGTGTAGCAATCTTGGTGCGACCAAATTACTTTTTTGTGCTTTCTATCGATGTTTGTAGTTTTTTATGTTTATACTTTCTGGTGCGCCCAACTTCAAGGGTCATTTTAGCATGGGAAAGTTTAACACTTCCTTAACAATGGAGAAGTTGACTTTACAGGTGATTAGAGATTATTTTCAGTTTTTAAGAATTGTATAGACAGAAGGAAGTTGAGACATAAGAAATGCTAATTTATTTTCGTTGTATTTTTGGGAAATAATTTCATTATTAGTTTAGAAAAGCGAACGAAGAAAGCAGACTGAAACAAAATAAAGACTAATTTTTATTGAGAAAGAAAAACGCATTTCATATTTTGTCATTTTAAAACTAAATAAAATTATTATTTTCAATATTATTCAAACATGAAATATGAAAAAATAAAGGCTGTCATATATTTAATAATGCCAATAATTTGTTAAATGAATGACCATTTTTATTAAATAGATGTATACATAATAATTGAAAAAGTTGGCCACTTGTCGTACAATTTTGTTTGTTTAGGAATTTTTTTATAAAAATATTCAATAAGTTAATATATATGAGGAATATTATTTAGATTTCCACAATAAAATAATACATATTAGCGTATTCAATAATTAAAATGTGTGTAATATTGTATATAAATTTTTTTTATTTTAACCATTTGAGTATGATTTATATTTCATAGCATTAAATTCTTCAAGTTGTTTCATATTAATTTAATATAATATGTTGTATTAGCTCTTGTATATTTTATATCAATTTTAATGGGCTTTTATTTTTTCAAGTACTTAGCATATAAAATTATCTATTTTATTTAAAAATCATGAAAATACAATTAATATATAAATCAATTTAAATTGAAATTGCATATATAAAAATGGATTTAATGGGCGTGTGGGGGTCTGATTTTTGGTTTTGCAAAGAAGCTGGTAACTGTCATGTTACTTACGCCGAGTTGTGTGGTGTTAGGGAGAGCCTGAAACTAACTGCCGAGAGAGGCTTTCCAAAGTTGTGGTTGAAAGTGATTTCTTAAAAAAATAAGTTAACAAAGTTAAAAAATATTAAGTTGATAATTACTTGCTTATATTAATTTCTTATAAGTTAATAAATATAATTCCTTGATTCTCTTTAAATAATGAAAAAATAAATCTCTTCATTGTCCAAGTGAGCACATTTTGCAATTATTTAAAAGGTGATTTTATCCTTGTAAAAATAAAGACCATGAAAACATAATAAAAGCAATATATATAGCTACAACCTAGTTTCATATAATAGTATTAACTAATTCAAGACTTGTTCAACAGAAGAAAAAAACTTGAAATTCTATCTAACTTTAAATATAACTATATATACTCTTTCCGATCTCAAATATAAGAAGAAGAAAAACATACCACCCTAAATAAAAAAATTTAATTAATTATATTTAATTATATTAATTTTAATTAAAAAGTATTTTTTTCATACTTTTCATTAGAACTTGATAACAAGAATAAGAATAAGTCATTATAACTAAAATATTAATTAAATGAAAGATATTTTAAAAATAATAACATAAAATAAAATTATTTAAAATATTTTTATATTTAAAATAAAAAAATGTGTTTTATTCTTATTATATTTAAAATCAGAGGAAATAAAAAACAAGACAAAAAAAATTATAATCACATTTAATACCATCATAAATTTAAATTTTATTTTAAAAATATTTTTTAAATTTAAATATTATAAATTATGGTCTTATTTAATGTCAATATTCATAATCTAATAGAGTAATTAGTGAATGTGTAATAAATAGAGTTAATAATTAATTAAGATTATAAAAAAATAACCTTAAATAAATTTAAAAACTAATTTTTATTTGTTATAATTTTAAAAAAAAAAGTTAATTTATTACTTGTATATTGGAACAGGTTAAAAAGTAACACTAGTGTTTTCTTTCTATTGGAGATATAATAGTTGTGTGTGAGAATGAAGTACCTGACAGACCCAAACTTCGATGGCAAAATTCCGGCAGCTGTCAGTCACCCTCCGAAATCAGTGTGCCATGCCATCCATTTCATTTGGTCATGGCTAGAGAAGCATCATATAGGCTCTACAATCATATGTTGAAATAATTAACTTTATCATCATACTATGTGATAAGGATGCATCCACACAACTTGTTTCTTGAAGCATATAAAATTAGGATAAAAAAAACATTGTACTCATTGAAAATACTTTTATATATACTTTCAAATAGATTAACAATTATTTCTAGTTATAATCCGTGGAACCTGTGATGTGTCACTTCAGATTTAACCTATTCATTATTCAAAATGTACGGTAATTGTTGAAGTTTTGAACAAATTTTTTACGGCAACGTGCTATTATATATATTGTGCTTGTTGTTGACTTATTTCACCAAAAACTATGGTATAATAATGTTAGATATGCATATCAATATTAATATTGGGTTAAATATATATATATATATATATATATATATATATATATATATATATATATATATAATCCTTATAAATATTTAAAATGTTTATATATAAAAACGCACGTAGTAATATTTAATTCACATTTTTAAATATTTTTTTATCATCAAAAGTTGAATCACCCATAATTTTAATTGACAGAGACATCACTAAGTTTATTTATGACACATTTTATAAAAAAAATGAAGGACCGCAAATATTAATGATTGAAAATGGAGATTAAAATTAAAATTTGTAATATTTATAGGGAATAAAAATATATTTAGAACATGTTAAAAAACTAAAAGAAATAAAATTTTTATTTAATAACCATACAAAAATGTAAAAAAAATCATAAACATCATAATTTCATACATTTCACTTAAATTTTTCTGTTTTTTAATTTTTTAAGTAATATCTAAACACACTAATTAACGTTTGTAGTAAAGAAATCAAAGTTTTCTTCATTGCCAGTAGTACTAAAAACACTATTAATTCACATCGTCCAAGTCCAAGAAGAGAAATAGGAATAAACTACGTGGTCATATTTCGTTGGTGAGTGATGATATGAACACATGACCGTTGCCCGTTGGCTCGTGGGGTACCCCGTTGGTCAATTATATGCACTGCCAAGCAATTATGCGTGTCTTAAATCTTAACCAAAGAAAAAAAAAATCAAATTATCAACCTACCTTAAAAGAAGTGTTGTTTTTAGTACCTTTTTAAGAAATACGAACTGTAAAAAAAATTTAAAAGAATTTAGTATTATACGTAGTAGTATTTTTTAATACTGTAATAAATGCAACTCAATAGTACTTTAACTACTTTTAATTTCCTTTTATGGGGTATGTAATTGAGTGGACAAAAACCAATGTTTTTTCTTTAATACTGTATATAGTAATTCAAAAGTAAACTCAGTGGAGAGCATTGATAGTATAAAAATTCAATAGTATATGAAAAAAATAATTGTTAATTTTCCAACATTTGCTTTGGCAAGTGTTACAGTGTAATTCTTTTGAGGATGTACTTTTTTTAATAAATTAAATTTTAATAATTAATTTGAAATTATAATATATGGAGAAAACAGTATTTGTCTTTTAATTCCAGTGAAACTTTCTGAAAGTAAAACAGTTAATACATGAAAAATTCATGCTAATTAAGTATATTTGTCTGGTTTGGGTAGTGGTTGTAGCAATACGTACGCAATATGAAGCAACTTCAACCACAACGGAATCTCCATATATATATACGCAGTTCCTTTTTCCGCGTTCACAATATCCAGTCTTCTTACTGCTTAACGCGGTAGAATCCAGTGTGCAATCTTGCTTTGGCCACCCTAGCTCTTTCATATATTAAAAAAGAAAAAGAAAAGCAGCAAAAGAATGAGCAAGTTAAGATAAAGATAGAATTGAACAAGTTGGTATCTCACTACACCACAGGACACTGCACTCTTTTCAAAACCCTAACCATGGCTTCAGCTCCATCATCGCCAGAAACTCCTCCCAACACAAACTTCACTGCCACCTCTACTCCTCCACTCAAGATTTCTCCCGCAACTCTTCCCAATCCCAATAACAAACGCTTGCTGATCGGATTATCTATAGGGTTTGCCCTTTTATCTTTTGTTTTGATCCTTGTGATTGCCTTTCTCGTCTACTTCCTTCATCGGGTAAGGAAAAATAAACGACATAAGAGCTTCGGGAGAATACCACTTCAAGGTTCGTCTCTCTCGCCCTGCCCTATCTAATCTTTTTCTGTTTTTGAAAAACTACTTTACATGTTTTCAGTTTTTAAAACTAAAAACTAAAAACCGCTTTTCCATATTTTGCTTTTCTGATTTCTCTTATCAGACTGAGAATTGTCCCTTTCCAAATCCTAATAATAACTTTTCGACAAGTGTTGGGCTGCGGAAAGGTCGCGTGCGGTCTCAGATCTGAAGGTGGAAGCGTGACCGGCGGCGGTGAGAGAGAGAAGGACACGCAATGGTGATGTCCCTTGCTAATAAGAGAGAGCACGCAACAATTGGTTTTGGTTGACGAGTTGTTAACAAGCCGTTGTTTTATTTTTTAAAAACTATTATGAAAACTTATTTTGAAAAATAGTGTTTTAAAACAAAAACTGTAAAGCAAATCATCCAGGCACTGTGTGTTTATGTTTTAGTACATAATGATTTCATTCAAAATTAATTGTAGTTGTACACGAGATATACATAGAAATTTTAAGATAACTGAATTAGAATTAGGTTAATAAGATGAATGTTTCCATAATTGATATAGAATTAAAATAATTTTGTAAAATTGTTATAGGTACGAATTGATTTTGAAATAATGATTTATGTTCCGGGATTTTTACTCTTAAAAACAAATAATTAACAAAATTTTGTATAATTTTTTTCTTGGTAATGTTCTTTCAGCTTGTAATCAATTTTTTAATTAATGGGAATCCAAAGATAGAATGTTTACTTAAAGTTACTTATACTTCAAGAGTAATGTTATGCAAATTACAAATGTTACGCACGGTGTATAATGGTTCTGCTTCTTTTGTCGTTATTATTTCCAATTGGGAGATTAACCTTTGAGAATCCTAGTAAATTTGCTGGTACTCAGTACATTCTGTAATGTCATGATTTCATTTTAAAAATAAACTAGGTGTTGAGGTTTATAATTTTTGGATGTTTATTTTAAATTCTGTTGGATGGTTTGTGCTGCACACTTATTACTTATAATGTCGCCCAAATTGTATTTTATATGATCCAAAATTTCACAAAATGTGGTTTTGAGTTTTATTCTAATTTGTGTGTAAAAACTGGCAATAACCCTGGAACTGATTATTGGAGTCAATTAATTATGTCACCAGATGACATGGCTGGTGGCACACTTCAGCTTCAGCCACAGCAACAATCACCCGCTGTTCTCACCAGAATCGTTATTAGTTGCATAGAATTTTCACGTGAGGAATTATATGTGGCAACAGATGGATTCTACGACGTTCTTGGTGAAGGTGGTTTTGGCCATGTCTACAAAGGACGTCTCCCAAATGGGAAATTTGTTGCAGTTAAGAAATTGAAGTCTGGGAGTCAACAGGGTGATCGTGAGTTCCAGGCAGAAGTCGAGGCCATTAGCCGTGTGAATCACAGATATCTCGTAACCCTAGTTGGGTACTGCACCTCAGACGATGAGAGGATGCTTGTCTACGAGTTTGTGCCAAATAAT
Organism: Glycine max; assembly: GCF_000004515.6. Classification (NCBI taxonomy): domain Eukaryota; kingdom Viridiplantae; phylum Streptophyta; class Magnoliopsida; order Fabales; family Fabaceae; genus Glycine; species Glycine max. Next base: position 358,724 of record NC_038243.2, on the reverse strand, counting down.
ACACTAAAATTTCATTTGCATGGTAAGATTTCTTAACTCATTTGGGATACAAATGCAATTTCCACCACTATTGTTTTCTAAGGTAGGATGTCTGAAATGTCACAAACAAGTGCATGTGCTCATTCTTTGCTGTAAAGTTGTGTAGAGCATAATAATATTTGCATGCAATAAAACAAAATGTGTGTTGTTTCACATGTAAAAGTGTACTTTTTAATTTGTATGTTGGCCTAATACGTAAAGCATTAATTATAACGTGGGTCACTTTTAAAATGAAAAAATCTTACCTGATCTGGATAGTGATTGAGTGATGATCGAGGACTCCACTGTCTATGTGGAAGTTTGATAATTTTACTCATATATATCTCACATGATACTGTAGTTCTAAATGAATCATGAATATCATACCAGAAAAGGACAAACCATCGATGGACTGGTCAACAAGGATGAAGATTGCTCTAGGATCTGCAAAAGGATTTGAATATCTGCATGTGTACTGTGAGTTTACTGTAAATAAATAATGTATTCTGAAGATCTGTCAGTGTTTTTAGTTCTTGATGTAGTTTTGACATTTACATTTTCCAGTCTAATATATAATATCTTTTTAGGTGATCCCATAATCATACACCGTGACATCAAGGCATCCAACATCCTTCTTGATAAAGATTTTGAGCCCAAGGTAAATTTTATAACTTTTTTCCTGCAATCCTGAATATATAGTTTTAGAAATGGAAGCTCATGCTCTTAATTATTTTTTATTTTTTTTAAATCCAAAGAAATCTCTTTTTGCCCGTTCAAGTATGCTTCTGGTCCACAAAGCATATTATGCCTGTGCTCTGTTAAGAAATGTTATAAAGCTACCCATGATATAGATCATACAAACAAAATCAAACTGAAAGTGAAGTATATTCGGAATCTACTTCACCTTCTATGCTGCACTAGGCAGTCCTATAAAAAAATAAGGGGATTAAATGAAGTACAGTGAATGGTTAAATAAACTAAAAAACTATTTGAATTAGGTTCACCTTTACATTTAGCAATTCAATATCTATTTACATCATCTATAATAATATAATAACGTTTTCAGTATCTTTTGTTCAGGTTGCAGACTTTGGACTTGCAAAATTTTTATCAGACACAGAAAGCCATGTTTCTACTCGAGTGATGGGAACTAATGGGTTAGATTCATCATTAATGTGTATTCTATTCTCTAAATTCAATTATGAAATACTTTCACTTGGAATCTTAGTGAAACTCTAAATTCATTTCATGCAGATACGTGGATCCAGAATATCGTGATAGTGGGAGACTCACTGCAAAATCAGATGTTTACTCCTTTGGTGTTGTGCTTTTGGAGTTGATTACTGGACGAAAACCTATTGATGAAAAGAAACCCTTCAAAGAGCGCGACTTGGTTAAATGGGTGTGTAGTATACAGTACTGTATTGATGTTTAAGTTTCTGTCTTAATAGTTATGCATAACTTTTTTGACAACCTAAATATGTGTAGAAAATAGTTATGCATAACTAAGGTATGAAACATATGGTATTTATGGTATCACAGAATGTACTCCTTAGGCATCTTTTCATATTTTTGGATCAGTTAATGAATTTTTGAGGGATTGAGAACTTTTAGAGAGGCATGCATGTGATCAGTATTTTACTTGTGAGTATTTGCCTTTATACTCATTTTTCTTCAATTTGCAATCTTGAATTCTTTTAACCTCTTTTTTACAGTTAGATCATAGATGGGTGTTTAAAATTTTTGGAAATTAAGCTATATAACTTAGTAGAGTAGAGATCAGTTTTAAAGCTGAAATTATTTGGTACACTTTGAATGATTGAATCTTATCATAGTTTGAATTTTGTACCTTAAAGCTATGTAACTTGGTACGGTAGAGATTAGTTTGAATTTGTCTTAAATAACTCGTTTTAGATGCCAATTAACCGTGTATTAATCTTGGATGGAGCTGATTATTGTTTGCAACCATGTCGAATTGTTTGCAAGAAATTCTGATATTGATATTGAAATAATATCTGGGAAATTCTGCAAGAAATAGTTGAGATGATAGTCTTGTGCCGACAATTATCGCCCTAAAAAATTTTTGTACTGAAACATTGTGTATAAATTACAGGCAAGTCCCTTCCTGCTCCAAGCTTTGAGAAATATCACCGTTGTACCTCTTGATTCAAGGTTGCAGGAAACTTACAATCCTGAGGAGTTCCTCTGCCAAGCTTTGAAAAATGGCAGGTTTGATGGACTTATTGATTCAAGGTTGCAGGAAACTAATTACAATCCTGAGGAGATGATCCGAATGATCACTTGTGCTGCAGCTTGTGTGCTTAACTCAGCCAAGCTCCGGCCTCGAATGAGCCTGGTGAGTTTACTGAATTCAGGATATATGGTGTTTTGGTTTCATGAAAAATGTCAAAAACACTCTTATTAACTTAAATTTATTGGTAATTATTAATTTTGATGGATCGTACGTTTAAATCAGAAGAGTGAAATTCAGTCAATCACAAAGAATGTTGAGAAGATGATATTGCTAGTAATTTCTCAATTTATATTTTGAATTTTGGCTATTTAATTTGTCTACAAGGTTATGTAGTAAAATGCCTCCCTCCCTCAAAGACATCCAGCTCCCAGTGTTGTGTTATAACATATATATTTCAAACTATAAATTAAAGTATTATCTGGATATGTGAATTAGTAGTGGCTGATGAATTTTTTTGAAATTTAGAAATTCATGTGACCTAGCTAGTCTGACCATTGACAAACTGAGATCTGGCAAGCAGGTTGTTCTAGCTCTGGGAGGATTTATTCCTCTAAAATTTCTAAAGCCGGAGATCACACCTGGAACCAGCAATGTTTCTGAATACTTAAGTGATAGTATCCAATCCTATGAAGACCTAAAGAAGATATTCATGAATATGGCACAGAAAGGCAGAGAGAATGTCATTGATGAGAATGAGTACAGTGATCCCAGAAGCAAGTACGGTCAAGATCAATGTGCGTCGTCTATGGCTGGACCCAGCAATGTTTCTGATTCCTTTAATAATGGTGTCCAATCCATGAATATGGAACAGAAAGACAAAGAGAAGGTTATTAATGAGAACATTGATCCCAGCAGCAAGTATGATTCTGTGTCTACTCACGGCCAGCAAAATACAAAAGAAATGGGGAAGGTGAACGGTTCGTAGATACCATGTGTCGCTCCAGACATCAGATAGATTCCAAGTGCACACACACATATATACACATATAGTAGTTAAGAGTAGTCTTTTTTTTTCCAGTGATTTTCACGATCGAATTTGTTTCAGAAAACAAAAAAAAAAATCTGAGCCGGTGACACCAAATCAATTGGGAGTCAAATATGTTTTTAGACCTAAAATCCTTTTGAGGATCGCTAGCTAGCACATTCTCTCTCCGACGTTTTTTTAATAACAATTTCTATGATAGACTTTTGGTGGGTTCCATATTTAAAATAGGAGAGAGAATCATTAAATCAGAAGTGAAGTGGAACTACCAACTTGTAATCTTGATTCATAGTGAAGTTGTTTTTCTCGTGGATGTAGGTTAGATAGACCGAACCACGTAAATTTTGTGCACTGTTTTCTTTCCTTTTCTTGTTAATTTGTATCATTTCCTCATTTTTTTTCTTTTTCTAGAAATACTTTTAGATAAGTTTACCAATACATACCCTTAGTTTTTCTCTTCCAAAGAGTTCATGTTTTCATCCGTGTATGCCTCTGAAAACAAAACCCTCTTGTTTGCATAAGAGGCTAAAGTAATGCACTAAAATATTTAGGCAGAAATTCACGGTTTCAAAAATTAAAATTGATCTGCTTGAATGCTAGAAAGATCGTCCTTCCGCATAACTTATTTCTTTTTTTTGAGTGCCTCTAATGTCATCGGCCTTTTTGTAAGGTGAAATGTAAATGCAAATTGAGATAAGTATGGCGAAGAGCAGTGTAATTGTCGTTTATTAGATGAGTTAACATTAGTATCTTTTTGTTCTTTAACTTTTTTATTTTGCAGTAAAAATAAATAAATAGCGAAGACCATTGAAAGTGATAATTTGTAATAAAAAAAAAATCTATGTTCGAGATGTGTATAATTGTCTTAGCCTCTTGGTTATTGGGTAAAAAAACTGTAAACTATTCCAACAAACTATTTTTTGATATACATTTTAAGAAAATAAAAATAAATAATGAATTTGATTTTAAGAAAAATCATAACTAAACTACTTTTTTTTGTTATAAGATACTTTTTTCGTAGAGATGGAAATAATTCAGACGTGTTTAAAGCTTGACTATTTAATATAAAATCTATTTAGTTAAAAAATTAGGTTTAGACTTATAAAGAAAATCTATTTAACCCGATAGATCAATCTGTTTATTTATTTAAATATATATGATAAAAATTAATATATATATATATATATATATATATATATTTATATTTAATATCTCTTATATTATAAATAAAATAAATATTTAAAAAAATTAAGTAAATTAATTGATCATGCCAAATCAAATAAATAAACTAATAGGACAGGTGAAGCCTTAATTCTTGGTTTAGAGCGGATCTAGGCTCTTGCTCTTTGCATCCCTTATTGTTTTTATGTACACCATCATACTTCTTTATACCTTTCAATTATCTATGATACTTTTTTTCTTAAAGAAGTATCTATTTTGCTTTCTAGAAATATCTTTATGCAATTACATATACATATTTTAAAAATATATCTTTAGAACTATAATTCATACTTCCGGAAATATACTTCTGGAATATGTATATATTTTACATTAAAATATCACTAAAGAATTAAGATGTTTACGAGAAATAAAAAAAATGATGAACTCTTATTCTATACTCATGTTTGTTATTATTTGCATCCTATCATAGTGTTATTTAAATCATATCTAAAATTTTATTTTCATCTTATCTTTATTATTCTTTAAATTCTAATTTTAGGCTAACTTCAACATATATTCATTATATAATATTATGTTTTTACCATTATATAATATTTTATATTTTTCTTCATGTGACACTGCATTTCAAAGTACGTTCATCACCAACTTCATATTTTATATGATAATTGTTTTGCATAAGTAAATTTTGTAATTAAGTCATAGAAATTATCTGATTTTTTCCTCTTTTATTATTTCTTTTTGGGTTAAACATTAGGATTTTGGCATTTTTTTTAAGTTTTTATCTAGTGGTGCTCAAATTAGTAAATTTATAGTGTTTTGATGGTTTATTTTATGTAGAAACTCAGGAGAAAGCATAAAAGAGAGTTGAAGGTCTAGAAAGTCTCACTCAAGGCGCCACACTCGCTCAGTGCGACACGGCCGTTTAGTGTGCAACCCTCGCTCAACGCGAAGAAACCATGGGGAAGCCAGACATCACGTGAAGGCGCACTTAGCATGTGACCAGTTACTCCTTACTTAGCGTGCAACATCGCTTAGAGCCCAGACTCGCAAAAAACAAGACTATGTTGTGTTTTAAGTGAGGAAAAAAAGACAGGGAAGATTCGTTCAGTCTTTCCCACAAAAAAAAGAGTTAGGGCACGTCTAAGAGAAGGGAGAATCACCCATTGGAAGCTATCCTTTCACTTCCTCTCCATTCTTTTCCACCATCTTCATTCCATTTTGTAATTGTAAGTCTCTCATGACAATGAGAGGCTAAACTACCCATTGTTGAGAGCTTGACAATCAAACAATCTTGATGTAATGATTCTTACTATCTATTTAATGTTATTTCAGTTTCATTATTTCATTTTTGTGCTTATTTTCATGTTTGTGGCTTGATCATCCATGTTTATCTCTTAAGAACTGGAAAAGAACATCTAAATAATTCATCTTTAGGGATATAATGGTATTATTTAGTGTGTGTTTACGCAATTTTGTCTATAATGCAATTTATTTAGTTTATCTCTTAAGAGATTAGGGGAGAAATTAGGTAGATTTGGTTCTTTCGTGTGAAAAACCATAACTAGCTTATACTACTAGATGTAAGTCATAATTGAAATGAAATTAATTAGAGAAAAATCATTAACGCTACATCAATAGTAGTTTTGCTAGGCTAAGCCTTAATATGTTTGTAATTTTGCATCAACCGTCACTTCACGGCTCCGAGTGTTTGTTTTTCTCACCTTTGCACATGCTAGCTTGTTAGTTTAATTTATATCAATTTATTTTTAATGTCACATGTTACAAATATTTGAATCAATTCATTAATTGCTTGAAAATTGAATATACACAAACTTTGAGTATAGTCAAAGTCCTTGTAAACTCGACACTATGACTCTTGTATTAAAATACTACTTGAATGAATTAGTACACTTATCAATGAGTTAACATTATAAACCTTAATTACAAAGCAAATTGTTTAGGAATGGTTTCTTTCCTTTAAGTGTGTTCATTCATTTTTTAATCCAAGTCTACATCAACGATTCAGTGTCATATGAAGTTAGTGATAAACATATCTTGAAAAGCATTGTCACGTGAAAAAAAAATGTAAAATATTATATAATAATGATAAAAATAAGATGAAAATAAGATTTTAGAAATAACACTAATGCAATTTTAATTCTTAATTGATATTTTATTAAAAATATATATTTATTTGAGAAGTATATTTTCAGAATTATGAATCATTATTATAAAGATATATTTCTGAAATAATATGTAATTTTGGAAATATGTTTCTTGAAAGCAAAAAGAGCATACTTCTTTAAGAAAAAGACTATAATAGATAATTGAGAGGTAAAAAGAAATAGGGGTTATAACAAAAAAAATGAGAATGTAAATAACAAGAGCCCAGATCTATTTATTTAAAGTTTGACTTATTCCGATCTCTACATTTACGTATGTGCGCATTTTGCCCCTTTTTATTACGATGCACCACAAACTCTAATATTCAAGTTCAAAGTTTAACAACAAAATGTTTTCCTCATCCGTGTTACCAGAAACAATTCTATTCATGTAAATTAGTATAGCTTTCTAAATACTTTACTACATTAACATATAGTTACTATCAAGACGTATATGCCATTGTTTTATATTTGTCATCTATTGCGCTTGCATATACTATTTAAGAAAAAAAAAAAAAAGTGGTTAACATGAAAATTTTCACCAAAATAGTCAGATAGATTATTCGGTAGAAATTATTCATTTATAAAATTGACAAATACTCTGCTTCAAATTCCCATATCATGATAGGTAAAAAAATAAGCGTACGTAGTATTATATTTCTTGTTCTTTTTTATAAGATTTTATTTTAATTGTTTTGTATATTAATTTTTTTACTAAAATTTTCTTATTTATTTTAATTTCAAATTAATGTTATTGAATTGTTTATTTTCTCTGTTACGGAAATTAAAGAAGATGAATAGGCTTCTAATAATATTAAGGATAAATTAAAAAACTATTATAATTACAGATAAATTTAACGTCAATATCTAAATTTAACAATTTTTTAACGGACATAAATAATAATATTGTTTTATAAATATGTACGGAAGGAATAATAAACTCATAAAATATACATATATACACCATTAAAAGGGTAATGAACTGTACCATACATAATTTTACATTTATGTTGATATCTGTCAAAATCATAAAGTGTTCGTTTGTAGAATTAGTGGTATACTTTTATTTTGATTTATGAAAAATTGAATAGACATTAATTTAGTATTTTGATAAGAAAAATAACTTTTTAATAACGATAAGAAAAATAACTTTAATTTAGTTGCTGTCATAAAAAAAATATTAACTCTGTTAACTTTGTGATTCTCACTTGCAAAGATAGTTTAATGATATTTTTTTAAACATGATAAAGGTGTATTTGTAAAATCGTACGTTTATCCTTGTTTGACCGTGAATCTAACAACTTTTTTTCATTGCATTCACTGTAAGTTGTCTACTGTGAAGCACTTGTACAAATGGTCCACTGTGAAAATATGAAAAAGAGGGATTTAATCACTATAACACATTGTAGTTACTAAAATCTGAAACTAACACGCATATGAATTCATGGATTGAGAATGATTTTTGTTATGAGTACAAAAGAAAATTTATAAAATAAAAGACTTCGACCGTTCAAATAAATATATAAAATTAGAAATGATCCACCGTGCAAACATGAAAAACAGGAATTTAATCAATATAATAAATATACTAAATTAATGTTGTATTTACTAAAATCTGAAACAGACACACGTCATAGATGTGATTATGATAAATTCCTAAATTTGGATAATCTTTATTAGGAGGGCAAAAAGAAAAATATGTAGAATAAAAGATTACGACCTCAAATAAGTATATAAAGTTAGAAGAGTAACTATAAAAATAAGTATGTGAGTAAGTGTGAATGTACTCATCTTAAGTGACCATCAACAAATGTGTAAGTTATGTATGCTCCTAAGCTTATTGAAAGGGTATGATAAAACTTGATATTTATAGTGTGGAGAAGAAGCTATAAATCCTTGTTGATAAGGACTATTATTATGTATCAACTCTTATACATAATTACATGCGTGTAGATCATAACCAACATATAAAGTAACTTATAAATAACACCTTATAGATAACATATAGTTTAGAAATAATTAACAATAAATAATTGTTTTGTAGATAATTAAATATCTTGTCAATTAATAAAGAATAAAAGGTTAGAGATAAGTTGTGAGTTTTGGAGTGCAAGTAAAAAAAATGCTAATATTTTGTGTAAGATTAGTAAATGTAAGTTAAATGATGAAGATGGGCAGTTTGGGAAATAAGAGAGTGAATCATGGCTGGCATTCGTTGTTTAGTAGGTAACTCGCTCTTGTTCCTCCATTTGTCTTGCAAACTTTCTGTCGCACAAATAACTCTAAACTAAGCACTTCCATACACAAATTTTCTCTCCCAGAAGAAATATTTTCATTTCATTTCGAGTAAAAGTAAAACACAGTTCCTGATCCATGGCATCTCGCCGCCGCATGTTGTTGAAGGTCATAATCCTCGGAGACAGCGGGTACCCTTCTTCTTCTTCTTTTAATTTCATAATTTTATTTTAAATTTAATCAACAGAAAATGGGTTAAATCATATAGTCTGGCCAGAAGAGAATAAGGGTTGTTGCATTTATCTTCGAAATTTATAGTTTTTATTCAAATTTCCGATCTTTTGTTTGGATTCCTGAAAACATGAAACTTCCTTGTGTGTAAATTAGCTTATTGGAAGTATCAGAAAAAGAAAAATGGTTATAGATTCTATAGATTTGCAAATTTCTAACATAGGTTAGCTTTATATCATGCCCATGCATACCAATATTTGAAAGCTTATGATGCCAGTTGGATGCAATTTCTGTTTAGTTAAGTTATTCACCATGATCTCTCTGCTAATTGGCATTTTTCTTTTTGGCAGGGTTGGTAAAACATCACTGATGAATCAGTATGTCCAAATCTCAGATTTTACTTTTAAATGTCTTATTTATGACTTTCGGGAAATCTCTGGTGTCTATTTTTCTAGTTGATTTCTGTTAACATGATCATTATTTTCTCCCCTTACATCTAGGTATGTGAATCGTAAATTTAGTAATCAGTATAAGGCAACCATCGGCGCAGATTTTCTTACCAAGGAAGTTCAATTTGAAGATAGGTTGTTCACATTGCAGGTGAGAGATACACGAACATACTTTTTCCTTTTGGGATAAAAAATATGTCGTCTTTTGTGATGTGTTCTCCAGTTAATTACAATTACCTGCTGCTGCTGATCTGTTTTGAATTGAGCTGTTATGTTATTCAATCTCATATCACCACCTATATAATTTAAATCAGTTTTTGCACAGCTCATCAATTTATTTTTTATTAGCTCTATAAAAACTTTTATCCCATAGATTCACTAAGTGGCTCATGGTGCTGTTCAAGTGAATGTAACTAGAGTGTCTTCTATTCTCACAAGTATTTGAATTTCTTTTTAAACCTTACTATTCTTAGTTAATAATATAAATGTCTTCACTTCTTCCTCCTATATTCTTGTTTTTTTCCATACAATTCATTTGACGGCATCTGATGATTGTTGGGACTAGTACTTGACACTTTCTTCTTGATAAAAGGTCAATATTCGGTTGTATTTTTTGCTGTCATATTGATTAAGCAGTTCTGTATTCTGTGATCCGTTTGAAGTTTATGGAAGAGAGATTAATCATTTAAAATTGAGATGTTCTCACCATACATGCAGATTTGGGATACTGCTGGTCAAGAGCGGTTTCAGAGTCTTGGCGTGGCTTTCTACCGTGGTGCAGATTGCTGTGTCCTTGTTTATGATGTAAACGTCATGAAATCCTTTGACAACCTTAACCACTGGCGAGAAGAATTTCTTATTCAGGTAATTTATGGTATCTCCATATCACCTTTATTGAAGATCAGAGAGAAACTCATGCAAATATTTTATTTTCAGGCTAGTCCATCTGATCCTGAAAACTTTCCATTTGTTGTGTTGGGAAACAAAATAGATGTTGATGGTGGAAATAGCAGAGTTGTAAGTTACTTCTCTTCTCATGGCATAAGGTGCTGATTTGACCTTCATAAAATTCCTGTGTTCAATTATCTGTGGTGAATAAGCTTTCTGCTATAGACTATAGTTGTGAGCAGATATGATTTAGGCTACTCTCTTTTCTTATGCATATTCACCTTGTGTTTGGTGGTTATTTCTACATGCATCCGTTCCTTACGACCTCTTTTGTTGCAGATTTCTGAGAAGAAAGCAAAGGCATGGTGTGCTTCAAAGGGAAACATACCATACTTTGAGACCTCAGCAAAAGAAGGATTTAATGTTGAAGCTGCTTTCCAGTGCATAGCAAAAAATGCACTCAAGAATGAACCTGAAGAAGAAATGTGAGCATTCCTAAACTCTTTTTAAGTTTTCTTTATGCATGGTATTATTCAGTAATGATTTACAATTATTTACTTCTAAAAGTTCCAAGTGTAATAGTTTACATTTTACTCATCACAAAGCTAAAGTGTATTTTATGTTGATTGTATCAGGTACCTGCCCGACACAATTGATGTTGGTGGTGGTGGACGACAGCAGAGATCTACTGGCTGTGAATGTTAAAGTGCAGAGAATTCTATGGACTAGCTTTAGTTGCTTGTTTTTTGCCAAAATACAAGCGATCCTCATGGATTATTAGCCTGCAAGTACTTTATTACCTATGCAAAACCAAGGACAAAATTCCAAATTTTATTTTGTATCTATCTAGTGGATTAGATGTCCAACATGTTTATTTTTCTTCTATTTATTCTTCTTTATCTTTAATGTTTGTGACAAATGTTCCTCCATGTCAGGAAATGTATGTTGAAAATTGTTTTGTTCGATTGAGTTATGACATTGATGTTCCTAGTTTAACTATGGTTTTAAATTAGGGTATAAATTACCCCTTCTGGTTCCGGACTTCCTCAACAGTCAACATGCTATACTTTTTATTTTTCGGGTCCCGTTAACCAGTATGAATTCAAAATATAAGTTTTTTTTTTAATATTGGAATTCATATTGAGAATACATTGAAAATCACGGAAAAGATATATTAATGACACTTTTTAATAAAAACTTCAAGTTTAAATTCCTTAACTAGTGTCTATTGATTAGCATTTGTCTTTTTTGTGTTACTTAACCTTTATTTACTTTGGATTAAAGTGTAACCGTTAACTTTTGGGTCAAAGCTAATGTCCGTAAAGTTTGTCACTTAACTTCACTTTATTTTTAGAACTAAAGAAGTGTTTGGTGGGAGATAAGTTTTTTATTTTTCGGGAATCATTGGTTGAAAATTTTAATTTTATATGTTTAATATGCATTTTAGAAAAATATTATTCTTGAAAAATGATGTTTTCTGATAATGTTTTTTAATCATTTTTTTTAAACTTTCTCACAATGAAGGTTAGAATTTTACTTTCTTAAGTTTATTTTTTTTTACTATAATAAAAATATCATGTCATTTTTTATTAAATTATATAATTAAATTATATAATGTGATAAATAATTAAAATAATATACATAATTCTTTAATTCCTAAGAAATTTATTTAAAGATACTCAATGTTCAATCAAACAAATCTTATTCATTCTCGATAAACATAATTCTTGCTCATAAAAGGACTTATCTGCTGCCCAACGTCCCCTAAGGCAAAAGTATTTTAGTTTTCTATCAATGCTAACCTTAACATTTTTGTTTTGGGTTGACAATAGTATTTTTTAGTGCAAATTTGTTAGAAACTTAAACTGTGTTGAATCATACACAAGGAGGCGTGTAAAAAATAGTTTTTATTTTGTATCATTTGCTGAAAATCACTTTCATGATGAAAAATGGGTGAACACCACTTTTATGAAGAAAAAAAATGGAGATTGATATTTCACTTATTGAAAGGAGGCTTGCAGACTTCAATTTGTGTAAGATTGTGTTGGGTAGCAAAAGGACACATGATTAGAATCGTTCTCAACAGAATTTTTATAGAAAGTTGCTTGTGACACTTTACCGATGATTAATAATATAAGATGTTGGCTTTGTAGAGGATGTAATGCGTCTTTTATTTGACAGACATGTGTAATTGTCCTTCACTCACGGACAAGGATAAAGATTTTTCGCAGTACCATATCTCAACCTTGATTCCATCAAAATTATATAATCACGCACAAAAAAACTAAACCTTGCACATCATAGTTAACGTAGAAAGCAATGAGTTATACTGCATGTACCGTTCTAGTAATAGCACCCGTGTGATGTAAGACAAAGAAGTTGTATTACATATAATTTAAAAATATAAAACATGATCAAATAGATAGTAAAATTCGGAACCTTTGGGCCACAAGAAAACTACTGAAATTCTTACACTTTGTTTTCAAATAGATAGTACACTATAAACATTGAAAACATAGTATCTTTCGAGCAACAAGCTCTGTGTCTGTTTGCTGAGTTTAGCGTTTGCTTTTCATCATCTCGGTTAAAATTTGAAAATAAGAAAACAGAACAAAAACAATTTAAGACTATTTTTTTTCAAAAATATTCTATTTTCATTTCTTGTTTCCACACATAACTACAAAGACGTTACTATATTATCACCTTGTTTCCTAATTACATTATTTCCAAAGTAAAATTTTAAAATACATTATTTCCAAAGAAAACCTTGCTGAGTAATTGCACTAAGTTTATCAGGAAAAGATCTGTACATCTAGTCGTTTTCAAATGGTAGAAGTTGATATACCTCAATCCATGTTTGAGGAAAAAGGTAGGCAGCTTCGTGGAGCCAACCTACTAGAAATACAGGTATTAATTGCAAGATGCATCATTTTCAGGTCAATCAGGCAACTTGGATTCTAAAATTTTTGCATTTATTCATATGATTTAATGCAAACAAAAAAAATCCCACCTCTCAGGCAAAAATGAAACTAAATGAGCAGCAGCTGCCATCTCTATCAAGTGCAAAGGCTGTGAACGAATATCATGAGCATCAAAAGGAAAATATAACTAACTTGATAAAACAGAATCTGGTTGTTGGTGATATATAATTGAGATTCTCTATATGTAATATGCAGTTTACAACATTAGAGAGCAAAAGGCCTAAAAGACCACAAAATAACAACTGTTAGCAACAAATATGACAGATTATGAACAATGCGTCAACCCATCTTTGCTGCATATTCAGCAAATTATCAGCATTCAGCAGGACCACTATTTCTCTGGGGAGAACAAAAAAAATACACGAGTCTTCTTTGTTAAAACAGCTTTCAATCTCAAAAAGATAAAACTGTCAAAGTTAGCAAGAAGCCATCTTCAATCAGATTGTTTTGCACTGTTTTGCACCTGTAACGGAAAGTACAAGATTTATAATTTGATTTCAGTGTGGCAATAAAATATCACAACCTCTCTCTGCAGGCCTTGTGAAGACCGATACTCTACCATATGATCCATATTTACCCATCACAACTAAATAAGTGTTGATATATTGCATTGGATTTAGACAACAGTTAACTTTTAGGGTAATGCTACACTGCAAATTTTTTTCCGTCCAAGCATGGCAAATCATTTATAAAAATTTAGGAAGAAAAATAGTGATTGTGTTACATTTTTCATTTTGAAAAGAGGTTTTATATACCTTTTTCCACACCTTCCCGTTCATAGAAATCAAGAAATCAAGTCCACGAGATCCACTAAACAAGTAGGCCATGACATTAGGAGGTATAACAAAGGAGGAAGAAGGCGTATCCATGTTCAACACAAAAGTCCTCACTCTAGTGAAAGGGGATGACCGACCATCCAGTAGATCAGGAAACGTAGCTAGAACCTGAGAATAGGAAATATGACAGTTACAGACAAACAAGGATTTAGTTCAAACTTCAAATTACACAACTATTAATCAAAATAATCATATTTGACATATAAATATGTACTTACATCAATGATATCAGGTGATAAGGATACAAACTGGGCATTCCCCATCACTTGAAACAATTCAATCAACTGAAGCAGTGAATAAGTGTCCTTAGCCAAACAGCCCATATCAATATCCACTTCTTCTATAAAAGGAAGGTCCCCCTCAATAGAAAAATCATAGAGATCAAAGTCACAGTATGTAAAAGATTGGAGCTTTGGCGTGAAAAGCTGGATGGTACAATCAGAATCAAACATTTCATCTACTCTCATCAGGGCAATGCTCAACAGGGTGAGTTTGGGGGCAAAGATTTTAAACCTCTGGAATCCTCCATAGTACTGACAGCGATGAAGATACAAGTGCTTCAGATTAAGACAATCCCTAAAAGGGTCGAGAAGCTCTTCCAAACCGCACTCAAACCGACAATCGAAAAGGTGCAAGTGCGTGAGAGATAAGAAGTCAAAGGTTGTGGTTTCAGTGGATATGTGAGCAAGTTTGAGGGTAGTGAGAGATTGACAAATAGAGAGTTGAGGAAGCTTCCCTACGATGCATTCAGCGACGATGTAGAGACCCTGAATGGTGATGGGTGGTGTGAGGGTAACATGGTCAATGATGGAATCTACGATGTGCGTGTGCCCATCATCAAGTTCATGATCTGTGCACGCAAAGTTGAGGACGGAGATGTTGCTGGAAGCATCTCTGCGAGACAGAAAATGGTCCACGAAACACTGGAAATGGAGAAAATCGTCGAAGGAAGAGTCGAGGAAGTTGAGGACTGGTAGGGAAGTCCAAACGTGCCTCCATCGCTTGCTCAAAACGCACGTTTGAACCGCTGATTTTGCGTCCAAAGTGGAAAGTATGCGATGAAGCACTTCATCGGGTAAGTTGCTCACTCTGTCCTCCTTCCTCTTGTTGTTTTTCTCTAACTTTGAAGCTTCTCTGACTTCCGTCTTATAAATGGACTCTCTTCCCTTCTCCATGCCTTCGTCTGTTTTTCTTCTTCTCTCTTAGACGAGGCAATTTGTAGAAACTCATTTCATTTTATACATATTTTTACATCTCTTATAAAAACAAAAATTTCATGACGTTACTCTTTCACTTTAATAACTTTTTGTATATGTTTTGTTTTTATTATTTCAAACATTCAATTATAAACTTTTATTCAATAGGTTAAGTTATAAATATTTATAAAATTTTAAAACCACCTTTTTAAAATCTCTTTGTATATATTTTATTTAATTGATCTAATCATTAAGCGAAAAACTAAAACTTGTTATTTAATAAACCAAATTTAAAGTTTTTATTATTTTTAAAATCATTTTTACTTTATTAAATAAATTAACATATATTTTAAAAAATAGAACTAAATATTACTTGTAAATTTTTGTGATTAAGGTTTTGCTACATTCACATGAGAAAATACAATCTATCAAAAAAATCTAAATTTTTTATTTTTATTATGTGTAAAATACTCTTAGGCCAACCAGTACTTTGATTTAAGAGACACATATAATCTTTCATTCAAGACAATAACAATAACAAAAAGATCATAGTAATTATAAATTTCTAGTTTATCTATAATGTACATGATTGCTTTAAAATATTCAAGAGGTAGATTGATACAATTTTAAATATATAGAAAGATATTAAAGAGGATAACTCCAAAAAAATAAAATTCTAAGATAACTTAATCCTTTCTTTTAAAAAACAATTGATCAAATTCCTATGAATTTAATTTTTCAAAACTACTTTATATTTTTTAATTAACATTTACTTAAAAAAATATATCCATCTCATGAAACTAAACAAATAGACACCATTGTCACTTCTTACATATAAATGGAGATTCTTTCTTTTATCCATTTAAAATTGTTTTTCTTTTTTTTTCTCTTTATCTCTTTTGAAACGTTTCTAAAAGGTCATTTAATTTCTCTAAAAGCACATTTAATTTTTATTTATTTATTTCGTTTCACTTGAATCCATCCTATTAAAGTATATGTCTTTTCACATCTCTTATGCTTTTACTCTCTTCACTCTCTCTCTCACCCAATTCTCATTTAAATATTCGTCTCTAATGAAATGATGAATTTCACTCTCCTTAAATGCATCCAGTATTATCTTCAAAATTAAAATATATTTCTAACATGCATTTGAGATATGGATCTTATGCTTTTAATGTGAACTAAATGATTTAGCTTTATTTCTTATCTCTTTCAATAAATCATTTTCAAAGTCTTTAGTTTTAACTTTAATTTGAATATTTTTTTAAAAAAATCAATAATTGATAAAAACATTATATCACAATGTAAAATATTTATCATAAATCTAAAATATAAATTTATATGTTAATAATATTCATTTATTACAAATTTTAATTATATAAAATAAACATTCATTATGTTCAATGCACTAGCTAAATTATAATTTTTTTGTGATGTTTCTACTTTGTATTGAAATCAAAGAGAAGTGATATATAGAAGGAGATTGTTATTGACCTCATTGGAATTGCTTTTAGCCCCCTACTAAGGGGCAAACAACTTTTTTTTTTTATTTCGAGAATGTTTTTCTCACAAAATCATGATTATGTTGGCTAAAATGCACAATGACACCATGATTTTGTTGCATATCCAAATTCATCTTCCTAATCACAACGGAATCATGATTCTATTGTACATCTTTTTGCCCTAAACATAGCTACGGAATCGTGATTCCATTGTTATGTTTTTTTGCACCCCCTTATCATAACAAAATCTTAATTTCGTTGTGTAATTTATTTTTATTACAATGAAATTGAGATTTCATTGTAATTAGTTTTAGCACCCCATTATCATAACAAAATCTTGATTTCATTGTACGTTTTTTTTTTAAATTGAATAAAAAAGGAAATAAACAACGAAATCTCGATTTGTGTTTCCCTCTACCCAAAAACCTCAACCTCTAAAGTCACATATATCTGAGTCACTTCTACCTTTACCAAGTAGAGGTGATTCAGAAAGAGGTGGCATTAAAGGTAGATTCAATTGTGCATTTTTTTATGTAAGAAAAATAGACAAAGAAATAGTGTTCACAAAGAGAAAAAATTTAAGTATTAAATAAAATTTCATAGGAATGTTTACCACATACTATATATTGAGATACACATCCATAAAATTAATTGGATGCACATTGAACGTTTAAAATTATTTTAATCCTTATAAAAGTCTGCTACATATTAAAATCCTTTAACCGATTGAAATTGTATTGAGTTGAAAGCTTGAATGCATCTCATGTAAGGCTTTTGCCATGAATAGTCTTTGGGTGTGTAATATCTTCTCTATTGTGATACAACAGGAGAAAATAGACAATTATCCCTTAAAAAAACTACATTATCGTACAAAAGATGAAATTAGTGAATAAATCAATATTAACTTACAAAAGTAAATGGAATCTTTAATGGATAATGTATACTTGAACGCAATGATTTCCATTGACAAATCCAATTAAAATTGTGAATGTATGTATACATGATTTTGATGATGTCAAAGAAGAATCTAACAAGGCTACTTCAAATTATAAGCATTTGCTTCAAGAATAATTCAAGATTGCTTCAACAAACAAAGCCTTGTTTCAAGATTCACTAAAGACCAAGTCTTGTCTTAAAACAAAGTGCTTTCAAGACATGCAAGGCTCTGGTAATCGATTACCAGGAGATGTAATCGATTACCAGAAGACAGGGTTGAGAAATAGCTGTTGAAAAATGTTTTGAATTTGAATTTTCAACATGTAATCGATTACCATATGTCTGTAATCGATTACCAGCAACGAAACTTTGGAAATTCAAATTCAAAAGTCATAACCCTTCAAATTATAACTGTGTAATCGATTACACAAACATTGTAATCGATTACCAGTAGAAAGTTTTCAGAAAATCTGCCAACAGTCACATCTTTTCATTAGATTTGTGAATGGTCATCAAAGGCCTATAAATAGGTGACTTGGGCACGAATTTTAGACATAGAGAGTTTTGCTGGTCCAAAATGTCTTATCCTCTCAAAAGAAAATGAGAGAGATTCCAAGAGAACTTCATTGTCAAATGCTCTCTCAAAGAACTCTTGGGCAAACACTTGCACATCCATTAAGAGTTCATCCATGGATCTTCATTGTAATATTCTTCTCTTGAAGAGAGAATTCTTCTTCCATTCTTCTTATTCAATGAGATTGGTTAAGAGACTGTAAGTCTCTTGTTGTAAAGGATTCCTGAACACAAGGGATGGGTTGTCCCTGTGTGGTTCAGACTTTGTAATGGATTTTACAAAGATAGTGGAAATCTCAAGTGGGTTGCTTGAGTACTGGATGTAGGCACGGGAAGTGGCCGAACCAGTATAAAATTGTGTTTGCATTCTCTCTTCCCTTATCTCATTTATGTTATTGCAATCAATTTTGCCTTGCATGTTTATAGAATATTATTAAATTGATTATTGTTGCTTCTTCTGCATTCGAAGCATATCCTTCTTAAGATTATTGAGGCCACAAGGTCCAACAAAAATAAGATGGGACGAAACGGGTGCTAGACTCCTAAGTGGAAAGAAGGTCCAACTTTGCAGCCTGAATAAGTGTACCAATACAACATTGTACCAACTAGCAATGAAATAACCCATGTCAGGAATGGTCATCCACTTTGCTTTGGATATTGAGTTACATTCAACATACAAAGTGATTATTAATTTCAACAATCTTTCTTTTGAGCTAAATAATTAAGCATAGAGAGTGTGTCATGTTTGAAGTTCCTAAATCAAATATTGACAAACAAGCTACCAAAACTCCTCACCATGGCCTAGCAAAGTTGCAATTCCTCTGTAACCACGGTTTCCATCTGATGTGACATCTTTAATGCTTATAATATATCGTTGCAACTCATCAAGAAATTTATCCATATAATGATCCATTTTTGTCTTCTTCTTGTCACAACCAACCTTGCGAGCCATAGTTGGAGTTCCCAAACTACCAACCATCGTACTTATTTCATCGAAACACTCCCGTATTGAAGGTTCACGTTTGATAGATTTCATAGACTTCAGTTCACCCTTTGTTTTAACTTTCTCTAGAGGGGAACATGTTGAAGTGGTATCCAGAAATGAAAGTTCATGGAATTTAGTCTTCAAGGTGATTTTACCGTGCACGTCTAGTTGTGAAAATCTCTTTAACAATGCAACAACCTGATGTGTCAAGGTTAAGTTCCCTCAAGAGTCACTCGCGTCTTCTAAACTACGAATGGATAACATCTTCCAATGTACATGAATGAACTTTAAGGGAATGAAGTCATATATATTGATAAATTGTTTAAGTTCAAAGGCACATGGTAGACCGTGAGAAACTTTAACTGTGCAGCCACAAACAAAATTGTTAGTGCCTACGATGTCAACCCATTACAACTCATGGAAAATGATGTCTTGTGCTTCTCTTAATACAAACCTACGTAACTTCTTATATATCGGGAATTAAATATGTGATCAATCATATTTATGCTTTTCTGAAATGAAGCCTTAATCATTGTACGCTGGAAGACAAGTATGTTATTCATTGTATCCCAACAACTACACAAATTTCCCATGCAATCATGAAATAACTTCTTCAATCTCGCATGTGTGCCTTCAACCCTATTATGTAACAAAATGAAATGTAAAAAAATAATTTTAATTTAACAAAATGAAATGTAAAAAAAAAAAACAATGTCAAATAATTAATGTGCCTATTTGTTGTTGTGTTTCCATGATGCATCACCCGATCAAACCATGCTTGTACAAACTTCTCCTTAAAAGGCGTCAACCACGTATTTTGGACATAGTCAACAAATGCTTTATAATGTGTGCATCGATTTGTAAAGTTTTTCAATAATTTATTATACAATTATTTATTCGGAGACGGTAACAATAGTTCTTAAGCATCCATAATATTTTGCCATTTTTCAACCTTATCCATGAGGATTTTGCATTTTGCGTTGACATTCCTTGTAACGTGGAACACACATAACAAGTTGGTTGAAGAAGGAACACAATCTCTAGTGCATTTATAGAAACAAGATTTTTATCACTAACAATAACTTGAGACAATATATCATTTTTCACAAACAATCCTTTCACCTTAAAGCCCATTCAAATTATCTGATATCTCAGAAATTAAATAAACAAAGGCAACAACGAAAGTCATTTTTTATTGAAGTGATACCAACAATTGCTAGCATCAGAAGACAATATTTGTTTGTTTTGTAAGTTGTATCACTAATCAACATTGTTGGAAATGAATTCAGAAGTTTGATGGGATTTGGATGTGCCCACAATATACCTCTGATGACATCTTCATTGTCTAGTTGTTTAAATCAGTAAACATATTCATCACATTCTATCAACTTCATCAAATGTTGAATTTTCATTCTTGGTCCCCTTTGTTCGCGATGATATCTTTGACGTTCATTGTATAAGATTTTGATGGTGTTGAGATTTGTCTAGTCTTGATCTTTGATTTTCAACAAAATTTGACTAGGCTTCACCATGATTTTGGTCAATTGGTTAACTTTTTTTTCATTGCTTAAACGACCAACATATGAATGACCTAGTAATGTTATCTTCACTTTTATGGTTATGGAAACCACATTATACCGTAACTCTTCATCCTATGGTCTCATGGACCTTCCATATAATTTAAAAGGACACCACATTTTTTGATTTCAGTGGACTTGCATACTAACTTATTTTTGTACTGTTTGTACGTCTTTCCCTTTTTTTGCAACCCAATAGAACATGTGTTTTTTTTTACTTACTTCTGACTTATGAATCACAACCACAAACATGTGCTCTTTTCCCACATGTCAATCCCAATTTAATAATTCATTACGCTCTTGAAAAACTTAAAAGAATAAAAAAAATTATCCAATAACAAAACACATAGCTTCACAAATCACAAACACATAAAAGTCATCAAATATACTTCATTAGTCATGACATAACTAGAAAAGTCATAATAGTTAGGTTGTGACTGCATTTTAGTATCTTCACCGCCCACATTTTCATCATTATCATTCTCCATATCATTATCATTAGGTTTGGCTCCATATAAAAGGTCGGGTTGGTAAAAGAATTGGCTTCTATCATCCATATTTTCCCATCCATCTAGCATTGTAACCTCATCAAATATAAATGTATTCTAATCCATTAACTTACCAAAGTAATACAAAAAACTAGTTATTTCTAAGAAAAAAGTGTGTACTGCATAATTTGCAACACAAACGAAATCAAAATTTCATCGTGCAATAAGTTTTGTTACACATGGTTCTGTTGTGTTACATGAGGGGTAAACTCGTAATACAATGAAATCATAATTCTGTTGTGTAACAAAAAATCTCAAAAAAAAACCTTCAACAACAAGTGCAAAGAGTGAATAGAGGAAAAAAAGAAAAGAGGGAGGAAAGAATGAATACACGAAAAAAGGGAAGGATGGAGTATTTTAGTTGAGATGAGAAAAAGTGAGGTGATAAAAGATAATTTGATAATTACTGGTATAAACAAAAATAATTTGGTAGGGACCAATAGTACTCTCCCTCCATTTACACATCCAATAGGCCCAAATATCTCAAATGGCCTTTTTTGCGGTTCTCATTTTTTAAAGGCTTACCGGTTCCATTAACTTATGTGAAATTCCTCTAAAAAAACTTCTGCGAAATTAATCATTTATTAATTATTAATTGTCAGTATATAAAAATAAAGTTTCACTGTGTAGGTAAATGTCGCATAATATTATATTTATTCCCTTACTGAAATGTGATTTTTTTATTTTCCAAACTTACGAAAATATAAAATTCTAATGATTAAGTGACTATAACAAATATATATTCTGATTTGAATTAATCAAGATGATTATAGGTGTTTTAGTTAAAAATGTTTTAAATTAATATATTTGATAATTACATTATCTTTAGATGCATAATTCATTTAATTAATGTAATTACTATTCTTTTTTACAAGATAACATAGCAAAATAAAACACTAACTACGAGAAAAAGATAATCACGTGTAATCTATTTTTAATATATTATGAATCATAATCTTTGTTTATAGTCATTTTATCCGACTAGGTCAAAACTATCTTTGTGAATAATATCTGTGATTTCTACAAAAATTCCAAATAATTATTCTTATTGCTTTTAGTGTTGTTCTTACCTTTCAACTCACTAATTTAATTTTAGTATTCTAGTAGTTTCTTTTATAAAAAATTTATAACTTACTTAAATGCATATAAGTTAGTTTTAATATATTACGAATAGTGGTTTTTATTACTATTAACATTTTTTAATTTTTCTAAATTCTAATTAATTATATCAAAAAGATGAATACTATACTCTCCTTTTTTAAAATTTTAATAGTTATTATAGATATTTAGCTGAATTGATTTAGACTATACAACTTCAAACCTTGCAACATTATTTTCTTGTTAATATTAGACACAGCAAATCAAAGAATTCACCTTAAAAGCGAATTCCATGTCTCATTATGTAAGAAATATGGCCTTTTCTTGACGAAAGTTTTATGGGTGAGTCTATCAAACTTTAAGTACACTATTCTCTCTAATTCTATGCATTTTATCTACGTACACTAATAACTTGTGTCGTAGTACTCCACCAATTACCAAAATTCAACTTCTACAAGATCAACCGACATTTTTTAATATCTATTTCATTCTTACCTTAAAAGGATGCGAAACAATTAATGATAATTAACAAGTACTTGATAATTTGACATTATCATGTATTTTTTTAATATTATACTATACTTTTAAACTTTTTAATTTCAATAACCCAATTTGTTTAACCTGCTGATTTAAGCAAGCTGAATCAGGTTGATCATGACTTGAATTTATCTCACTGTTAATGTAAGTTAGATTGGATTAATTCATTTTAAGCGAACTCGAAATTCCAAATTAGAATTAAAGATTACTTATTCGAGGGTATAGGTCTCTTTCACTTAAATCAATATAGGTTAATATAATTCTTTTTAAATAATAAAGTTTAAAAAAGTAATTAGTAATAAAAGAGTTTGAAAAAATGTGTTTCAAACAATAGATTAGTAATTTCTTAAAATAAAACAGGATAAAACTTACAAACATTAACATAAATACATTTCTTAGAGTGTGTTTAGATATCCGTGTTCAACGTAAAAAAATACGTTTTCTTAGACATCCCCCCAACACAGAATCAACACAATCTGCTGCTTCTTATAAAAACGTGTTAAAAATTGAGGAAGTATGCTTGTTATGTCCAATAGAATATTGTACTGCATGCATGCCAATGCCAAAAATACAGAAAAAAACAATAGTTTGTTTGGTGCATATTGGTGTACCCGCACCACAAAGGAAGTTTCCACGAAATTTCCTAGCTTCTTCAAGTCTTCCAAGTCAATCTTCTCATCTTTCCTTCCTCTCTTTAATTATGTCTGAATTTTCTTCGAATACACCGAATAAGCTAGCTAATTAATACCAGCTGATTCGTGATATCTGCTATGGGATCCAAATCTCCTTTGTGCAAATCAGCTCCATTTATAAATCAGTGCTGCTCATGCACAACCGTACGTACATCTTCTTTCTCTCTCTCTCTCTATATATATATGCTTCCGTCTTTTAAAGATTTTGTTTTCATTGTTCAACATTTATTATCACTCGCCATGTTCATCACATTTTTCTTTATAGCAGAATCATCCATTTCCCCATCCAAAACAAGTCTCTTTCTAATACCGGTAGTGATATGTACTCGGGAAGTGGAAACTCGGTTCCAGAAATATATGAACTCATCGTCTTATCCAGATTCATCATCATCATTCTTCCTTATCAGGTAATTAGCTATAAGACTTCAGTTTCTATTGAATATTAATTGGTATACTTAATTTCCATTTTTTATGTATTATCTGCGTGAAATCTGACAATTAATTTTGGTAAAACGCCTCATGATAAGCCTTTCAGAATGGGCTGTGTTAAAGTACTAGTTCTATCCATCCTTCCTTAAGTCGTATATTTCATTAATTATTATAACACATTACTCAATTTAATGGATCAAAATATGATACTCAATTCCTTCTTTCCTATATATCTTCCTATCATTTTTTAAATACTTGATTTTCTTTTGTATTGCCCTTTCATTTCATAACTTTTGTATTGCACTTTGATTTTTTAATTTTGATATACTTAATTATATAACAGTACTTGAATTTTTTTTAAATGCATAGAATGCTTCGACATATTTTTTTTTAAAGAAAAACAAAAAGTATTAAAAACTTATTTATGATTAACAATGTTCCAACATACTCAATAACTGACTTAAATTTCCTTAATAAATTAAATGGTAGTTGTACCAATATTGTATTTTCATTTTTAGCATTAACATTCAGTGTGCTATGTAAAAATAGAAAAAAAAAATTCAAATTACAATTTTATTATTCCCAAACCAGTGCATACAATCACTACTGCAAAAACCACAAACAACACTTGTAAAAGATATTTAAAGATGGAAACAGTCTTTAAAGACTTTCGACGATCATTGTAAAAGACTTCAATGATAGTTCTTTAAAAAATCATTTAAAAAAATATATTTTAAAGACAATACATTTTAGAATTTTAAGACAATTATTTGAAAAAGCGTCTTAAAAGATAATTAATTAAAATTATATGTTACTTTTATTGGTGGTAGAACCTAATTCTAGGAATAAATATCAACTGATGGTAACAGTTTGAGTCTTCTTAAAATCATTTACAATAAATAGAGATAACTTACATTTAACCGAACAAATTAATAGAATTAAATAAAAGGACTGAAAGGAGAATTTTAAATTTTTTAGGACAAATGCATTAAAATTATTTTTAAAGGACTGAAATCAATATGTATCAATACTTGAAGCATCAAAATCTTATTTAATCATACAAAATATTTACGAATGTAACTTAGAAATTAATACGCTTTAGACTAAGTTTTCATCTTGAATTATATAAAACTAATATCGACATTTAAATATTGGCTCTCATATTCAACCTTGAATGACATTTGGTATAAGGACTGTCAACATTCATCGTAAAGTGACAAAGAAAAGTTTCATTTATTTGATAAATAAAAGA
The DNA here is from genome assembly GCF_000004515.6 of Glycine max. Classification (NCBI taxonomy): domain Eukaryota; kingdom Viridiplantae; phylum Streptophyta; class Magnoliopsida; order Fabales; family Fabaceae; genus Glycine; species Glycine max. The sequence continues at coordinate 333,181 of NC_038243.2, read as the reverse complement.
AAATAAAAATATTGCTAGCTCATCATTTTTTTTTATAGAAACTTGTGACCAGCAAAACAAGTTTTAACCATTCCTGAATTATGATTCTCAAGATTTTTAGGTATAATTTTTTTTTCTTGTACTAAACTCCATTTTAATTTATAAATAAATAAGAATTTAAAAATTCTTACTTTTAAAGATGGAAATAAAATTTCCCCATGCTAATTAATCATAGTTTCAACTTTTCTTTTTAATGATAATTGACCTTAAACTTATAACTGATATTTTTTTTTGGAGTAATAACCAAATATATTTTATAAAATTCTCAACAATCTTAATCCTAGTCGTATTCGCATTTAAGCTGAATAAGAATTTTATTCCAGTAAATTAAAATAATTTAGCTAGAGATGAATATATATATTTTCTAAATCAAATGTCACGATATAGACATGACAATTAAATTATAACATGTTCATATCTATTTGACAAAATCCCTTTTGATCGAGGTTGAGATCAGATTTTGTAAATTAATTATAATAAAAAAATTAAAATTATAATAAAATTAATACTTAAATCATATAAAATTGTAAAATTTATTAAAAATCATTTAATTTTTAAGTATGTTTAATTTTGTTTTTAGTTCCTAAAATTTTACACAAATTAGATTTTGATGTCCCAAATTTAATAATAATCATGTTAGTTCCTAAAATTCGAAAAAAAAACATTTTTAGTCCCTAAACATTAAATTTGAGGGACTGATATTTTCAAAAATCAAAATTGGTTTTTAAAAACTAAATTTTAGGGATTAAAATTGTATTTTCTTAAATTCTGATGCATCTATCAAATTCCACCAGCTGCAGCTATATAGTAGTTTATTTTTTGGTACCAAAAAAGCAGCATAATAACTAACTATATAATAGTACTAATTAAAACCAGCATATGACATAATAGAGAGAGAATATATAGATGTGGCGATAGTAATGGTTAATGTCTAATTTATAATTTTAGAAAATAGAAGAATGAAAGAATGTGTGCCACTAAAGCTTAACGAAACGGAGCGCTAGTCTAGCATGGCCACACAATAGCACTGATTGATATTATTATTTGTTTTTAATTAAAATTAATTTTGTTGACATTGGTTGGTATTGGATGTTTCCCACGCAGTGAGCATTCGAAATCGCTGTTGTTGGGAGGCGAAGGCAACCATGACCATGAACGGCCACCATACCGTTAACATCGCTAACAGTAACAGGCACCCCAACGACGATGACCACCACGCCCTCCCTCCCTCCTCCGACCATGATGATGACGAACAAGAACTCGTGGATCCCGATGATCCTTTTGACATTACTCAAACCAAGAACGTATCGCACGACACGCTTCGCCGTTGGAGAGTAATCATTCTATCTCTTTGCATTTTCTCCTCTATTCTATTATTATTCATCATTCAATCTGCATCCCTCTCTTCCACATTGTTCCACTCCGATCGCGCTCATTCCTTCTCAACATGAATAAATCATTGTACATTTTCTCTGTGTTTAATATATACTTACATGGTTGCGTGCTTGCTGGAAATGTATAAATGCTTCCCTGTACATTTGCTCGCTGTTCAATGCACCTCACTCAATGTGGCTGAAGAAAATTAGTGGATTGGCCTTAAACGTGGTTTCTAATGGAAATATAAACTCGCTGGGACTCATCTCCAATCTAACACGTTATTGCAACGCGTGTTTTGTTTAAAATTTAAAATAAGGGAATAAATTCCAATGTGTGTGCAGTTGCGACCATTAACAACCTGCTAATGCATGCTTATACCGGGCATAGAAATAGAAGATCAGACCTATTAAAAAAATGGAAAGCATGAAAATTCTAAGATGCTTCTGTGGTGCGGGCCGAAGGGGTTAGTTTTCAGATTTAATTCATATTCAAAACTACTGTTTCATCTCTTCTTTAAGCTAATTGGTGCCTGTTTTACCATTATTTTAATATATCTGGATTGTGACTTTAGCCAGTGTAATTTTGACGAGGTGCATTAGTGTAGCGGTATGTCTGCTTTTTGCAAGGCATCTAACTGAAGTTTCACCCATGTACAGCAAGCAGCACTCGTGCTCAATGCGTCCAGGCGTTTTAGATATACTTTGGACTTGAGAAAGGAAGAAGAGAAAGAGCAAAAGAAACACCTTGATTAGAGCCCATGCACAAGTCATAAGAGTAATGTTTCGGAATGACAAACGTGTTCCCTGATTAATTGTTTCTAACTATCTTTTACTTTCCTAATCCACCGTTTATTGTTTTATTAGGCAGCACTGCTTTTCAGATTGGCCGGTGAACGCGAGCTAGGTACACTTATTAATTTTTCTTCTTCTCATCTTTTAATGATTCTGATGATTGTCATCTTTGCTTACCATGAGCTTAGGAAATAACAATTTTATTAAGCATTATCCTACTACTAGTTTAACACATAATTAACAAATCACATATTTGTGGCAATGGTGAGTTTGTAGTGTAAATATAGATGTTAAGAGAAATTAACCGGAGTGGTCAACTATTGGCACAAAATCTAAAAAAAAAGAAACAGTTTGGCATTGATGCTGTTGGTTTTAAGGTACTGTATCACAAAAGGATCTAGTAGCAGACTATTGATAATGGTCCGGAAAAGAATTAAATTATTTGATTTTCTGTAACTTCATTAAAATGTTCTGATGTGTTTGATAACCTTAGGTGGATATGCAATTTAGAAATTTTAACTGGCGAAAGTCATACTCTCCTTTAGAGCTGTTGCAATGTGAATCGCTTTTCAGTTTCTAGTCCTATTTGGATTTCATTATATATTGTTTATAAATCAATCTGTATTCTGTAGCATGAATCTTGGCAGTAGCCTTCAATTAATTAATCGGCTTTTGGAATGTACAAGCTTTGTTTTTTTGTTAACTGTAATAATACCAATTGCACATAACTGCATGTGGTCAATGGTTATTACTTTTTTAATTGCAATCTGCATTTTGAGTTACTTATTATGGTCTTTCAATTTATATTTTGAATCATCCAGTGATAAGTACAGCAGTGTCACCCCCAACTCCAGTTGGTGACTATGATATTGGGCTCGAACAACTTGTTTCAATGTCTAAGGATCAGAATATTTCTGCTTTACAACAATATGGAGGGGCAAGTCTTCAACATGTTGTTTGGTTGCTTATAGAAATGTTGAAGTGATTTGTTTTGCTAATACAATCTAGTGATATCTTGTTCAGATTAGAGGCTTATCAAATTTAATAAAATCTAATCCGGATAAAGGTATTAGTGGAGATGATGCTGATCTGTTAAAAAGGAAAAATGCATTTGGAACTAATACATATCCTCGGAAAAAAGGAAGAAGTTTCTGGGTATATTCTTAATGACTTCATCATTCTACATATATATTTTTCTGAAATTATAATTGATGAACTAATTGTGATTTGTGATTGTTTTAGAGGTTTTTATGGGAAGCTTGGCAGGATCTGACTCTCATAATATTGATAATAGCTGCTGCGGTGTCATTGGCACTTGGAATAAAAACAGAGGTGCAATCAGTATTTATAATTGCTAAAAAATTTAAGATGAACCTACCACGTCTTATTTGGTTTGAATAATTTCTTTCATATGGAGAATTGTTTAACAGGATAAAAACAGTGAGATGCATTAGCAGCAAGAAAAGAACACACGCGAATTATGAATGCTCTTATAATGCATTAAAAAGTTATTTCTTCAAAATATACTATTGTCAGATGTCATGTAGAAGCTGGATATATCAGCTCATCCTGTCAGTAACAACATAAATGTGATGTTTTAATCAAAAAATAAAAATGTAATGCTAGTTTTTTCTGGAAATTATGTTTCAGAATTATTGCTGGCCTGCATCATTAATTTCAAATTATTGTTGCTTGAGCATGGCATACATGATAAAATAAAATGAATTCATCACATCCTATTTACAGTCAATATTCACTCCATCATGATGTCTTTTGCTTTTTTCTGACATTACTAAATTTTAGCAGTTTACTTTGTGCATTTTATTTTGTGACCCCTCTGTTCTATTTATATACCTGTTTCTACATGACGCTTGGTTTTGAATCTTCTGATTATTCTTGTCAGTTAAATAAATTTGTTTGGTATTTTCTATTGAGTTGACAAAGTCATTCTCAAAGGTTTATCCTTTCCTTTATTTGTAATTGATAGGGTTTGGCTGAAGGATGGTATGATGGGGGAAGCATTGCTTTTGCAGTTCTTCTTGTCATTGTAGTTACTGGTATTGTATATATTAGATAGTTGTTTTTTTTATTATTATAAATAATCCATGGATTTACTTCAATCAAAATCTATACATGTGTATAGGAGAGACATATGTTGAGATTTGGAGTGCAGCCAAACTTATATTTTGCCTTGGACTATTTATGTTCTTTTTGGAATATAAGCATTAGTCACTCTAATACAAGCTGTATCAATTTATTTCTTAGACTAATTTTATGCAATTGCATTTCCTTTTTGTCTGCCAGCTGTCAGTGATTATCGGCAGTCTCTGCAGTTTCAGAATTTGAATGCAGAAAAACAAAATATACAATTGGAGGTGTGTAACATTATATTATTGGAACTTCACATTGGGTACCTATACTAAATACTATTGAACTTGTTACAGGTTATTAGAGGTGGGAGAACAATTAAAATTTCAATATTTGATATTGTTGTTGGTGATGTTATACCCCTTAAAATAGGAGATCAGGTGAGTTTGTATGGTATTTTGAGTTTGTCTGGAAATTGAGCAGTATTTTTTGTTCACCGATTACTCTATGGGCATACTCAGGTTCCTGCTGATGGAGTATTAATCACGGGCCATTCACTTGCAATTGATGAATCCAGTATGACTGGTGAAAGCAAGATTGTATGTTTTATATACTTTCTATCGACCAAATTATTGGTTATTAATTCTTATGACTTTTAAGAAAATAGTGTTCTGTAGGTTCACAAGGATCACAAAACACCATTTTTTATGTCTGGTTGCAAAGTAGCAGATGGAGTTGGTGTTATGCTGGTATGACATGATATCATATCCTCTTATGCTGTTATGGCGTGATATTATGTTGATATGAAAAATGCTATATGGTATAAATGTATTTTTGTGAAACAACTCTCAAATAAAGAAAAAATTAAAAATAGTTTGTTGTATTTTCTAACATTTACTTTTCAATGTTCCTTTTCTCTTTCTCTCTCTTTGTATCTATCCATAATTGTTTATTAGGCATTTATAACTGTTTTTCACAAGAATTTTCCTAATAATTTACACGTGTCTTTGTAATGCTATGAATTTGATTCTTTCAACAATTATTTTTGTTGAATTTTATTATCTTCTTGTTGTTCTTTGTCGTTAATTTTGTTCTTCTCTATGCAAAAGTGTGTAGAATACTCCTATCTTGATTATGCTTTTAGTGGTCTTTAAGAACATAAATAAAGTTTACAGAATGCCACCTCACATTTTAGACTGCCATTTGTAGGTAACTGGTGTTGGTATAAATACTGAATGGGGATTGTTGATGGCAAGTATCTCAGAGGACACTGGAGAAGAGACTCCGTTACAGGTTCCCCCTGCTCCATCCAAAACAAAAAAAGAAAGGCTGTTGCTTTAGCTGTACCGTAATGAAAACAAAGATGTTAAAAGTGTGATTTACTTTTGGTGATATGTGATAGGTACGTTTGAATGGAGTAGCAACTTTTATTGGTGTAGTTGGGCTTACTGTAGCTGTTTTAGTGCTTGCTGTCCTCTTGGGCAGGTAATCTTCAATTTCTCTTTATTTTTTATTTTTCATGTATGTTATAGCTCATGGAACAGGTTTTGTGCCATTTTGAAATGCTTTATTTTGACTCTGAAATTGCAGATACTTTTCCGGCCATACCAAAGATATAGATGGAAATGTTGAATTTGTTGCTGGAAAGACTAGTGTTAGCAATGCAGTAGATGATGTCATCAAAATTTTTACCATCGCAGTAAGTGCAAATTTTGAACTGTTTTATTCATTTTTTTTCTTTTTCTATTTTTAGTAGTTTTTAACTATATAGGGCCATGCAGGTCACAATTGTGGTCGTGGCAGTCCCTGAAGGTCTACCTTTGGCTGTTACCTTAACGTAAGTACAAGTGGCTAGGTTATTTCATTATGCAACATAGATATGGCCAAAACTAGGCCACAGATATTGTTTGCTTCTAATCTGTGCAATTTTCCTCCTGTTGCTTTCGCAATAGCTTGGCATACTCAATGCGGAAAATGATGGCAGACAAGGCCTTGGTAAGTATCATTTTATGCATCTATCTTTTTGTTATTTTTAGTTTTAAGGCATCCTTTCTAACAGTAAAAAATTTGCAGGTACGGCGGCTATCGGCCTGTGAAACTATGGGCTCTGCCACAACAATTTGCAGTGATAAGACAGGAACATTGACCTTAAATCAGGCGAGTTTCATTATCTTAGGCTTGGACAATCTAGAGGGAATTATGGCTATAATTTATAATCTATAACATTAGTAAAGGCAATACCCCGTTTTTGATCTACAAATTTGTTTTACCTATTTTACCCTTTAACTGTTACAACTATAGCCCCATCCTCTCTCTCTCTCTTCTATTTTATATTCCAAAAATAAAAAATAAAACGTTATTCTAAAAATAAAAAATGCAGACAGCCAGGCAGGACAAGGCTTGTCATTCTGCTAGTTTACATTTATGCAAATGAATAAAAGCTTCCAGCGTTATCAAGTTATTCAATTCCCCTTCTCTTAGTGTAGGCGGTTTTGGGTTAATTGGAAATTAGCCTTCGTAATTTGCTTACGTAACACTTTATGTTATTGTTGAATAAAATGTTGGTAATTTCCGGACTTTTAAACAGTAGAGCTTCATGAAAATAAATACCCATGATTTTTTTTGGTTGTTGAAGCAAAGTGGTTTCATTTCCATTTCCGTTCACAAATAAAAGGCTTTTGTATGGATTGGAGAAGGATACCTTGTTTGTTAAGTATAATAAGGAGAAATATAGAGAAGGAACTTGAAACAGATCAGTTGTCTGATAGACCCATTATGTATGTGTCCATATTTTTTGTCAATAGTCATAGACATAGTCTATCTAATAAGTTTTACAATTTGTTAAAAACCTATTAGTCCATTCTGCTGAACTCCAAGTCATCTGTTCTTTCTTCATTTAATTTAAAACCTTTGGATTATTAAGATATGATGGTGATTTATTTTATGGCATTACAGATGACTGTAGTTGAGGCATATGTTGGGAGCACGAAAGTATATTCACCAGATGACTCATCAAAGTTGCATCCAAAAGCATTGTCTCTGATAAATGAGGGCATTGCACAGAATACAACCGGAAATGTTTTTGTACCTAAGGTTCGCCTTTTATACATAATTTTAACAATTATAACTAGGATTCCCTTTTATGTTGTGTTGTGATATCTGGAGCTAAATTAACTCAAGGATTTGTTCATGGTTTTGATTAGAGTTTTTGTTTGAGAGGAACAGTTTGTTGTGTTTCTTCAAATAGACAGCTGCATGCAGCATTGATATGCTCACAAGTACTGACAAAGTTCATATGTGTTATGTTCATTTATCTTTTGGAAGATCTGAAGCAAACACAGTATTGTGTTAAAGATATAAATTCATTCATAGCCTCCAGTTAACAGCTTAAGCTGTTAGGAAAGTTAGTACATGATATAGTATTAGAGCTTCTACAACTAAGTGGTTAAGAATTCAATCCTTGCTTCCGCATTCTTCATAATTAAGTTGAATTTGGGATAATGTAAAATGGTCATGCTCATGCATGTCGAGCATGACCAATTGTCCATGGTTCAAGCCCAATGGGATTTTGGGTGATACTGTGGCAGGGTGTGGTAGATTTATAGACTAATTTTGAGCCTTCACCTATGGCTATGTAGAGTAGTTATACATACATTGTCCATGTTTCAAGTCAAAGGGCTCTTTTGTGAGGGGGATTTTTTGAGATATAAAATCATTCATGAGGCTTTACCTAACCCATTACGCTTTTGGAAAGTTGGTTCTTGACAGTATGCATTCAGAATAATTAAGATTTTTGTTGGGGTTCTTTCTGAATTTCGTTTACTAAAGTCAATATTTTTAAATCTACCTACAGAAATGATAAATAAAAATTTAGTTGGTCCTAGAATAATTGAAAACAATATTATAGATGGATCAAAAAAAATAAAAATTGCTAAACTGCATTTGAAAAATATGCCTACAGAATTGATAAATAAAATGTGCAAGCAGTGGGCAATTCAGTGTTTGGTTATAACATTTCTTGGATGACAAATAAATAGTTTCTATAAGAGAGTTCAATTTGATAAGCATAATCAAGATGTCTACTCCTGAAACTTAAATTCCTTACGTTTACGTTTCAATGCCTAGAATTGGGATTTAAAGACAACTGTTGAATAAATGAGTGTTCAGTTGCAACCTGAAATTATATGTCCAGTTTCTGCAACTTATCTTTGTGCCTCTGGCATACGTAATGTTGATAAAGCTGATACTAAGTGACTTAGATATAGAAGTTCTAAATTATTTTAAGAATGGGAATTAAAAATACAATTGATGAATGCTTTTGGAGGCTCTTATTCTTAACTTGGTATCTGATAATAGTTATCTG